>NW_004949122.1:5110389-5126733 GCF_000317375.1 Microtus ochrogaster | reverse complement strand
ACGTGCAGTAGGATCAAAATCCCATTGCCATTGTTCTTGAGTTCTTAGTAGACCTCATTGTCCGCTATGTTCAGCAAGTCCGGTTTTATCCCATGCTTTTTCAGATTCAGGCCAGCTGGCCTTGGTGAATTAAACATTTTTTGTTTTTGTTTTTGGTTTTTGGTTTTTTGAGACAGGGTTTCTCTGTGGCTTTGGAGCCTGTCCTGGAACTAGCTCTGTAGACCCGGCTGGTAAGATAGGACTTTTAGATAGCGAAACCATTCCATGGGATGCAATGATAAAAGATGTGTGTCTACGGGTTTGCCAAATCCTTAAGGTCAACAGAAGACTGACGACTGACGTCTAATCTAACTGTGGGCCTTGGGAGATAATGATGCTCACAGAGGCTCACTGATTGTAATGTACCACTGTGGAGAGGATGCTGATGGGGAGAGGTTGTCTACGGTAGGGGTCATGTGACAAGTGGGGGTGCTGTACTTTTAGCTTAATTCTGTTTTGAACCTAAAATTGGTTTAAAACTGGGCTTAATGGTACATGCCCGTGCTTCCATCACCCGGGAGGCTGAGAATGAGAAAGATCAGGAGTCCAGGGTTATCTTCCACTACATAGTGAATTTGAGCTGTCTCAAAACGAAACAAAAAATCGCTAATAAATAAAATTGCTACATCTGGTTGTGGGAGTCTTTGCTTGTAGTTCCAGCCCTGTGGGAGGAGAACCAGGCCTGAGGATGGGTTCAAGGTTATCTTTGGCTTAGTAAGTTCAAAGCTTGCTTGAGCTGTAGGAGCTGCCTAAAAAAACAAAAGCAAACAAACAAACAAAAACCAGAAATAGGGTCCATAAGGCTGGCTCAGCAGGTAAAGGTGTTTGCTACCAAGCCTGATGATATGAATTTGGTCCCTTGCATCCATGTGGTAGAAGGAGAGAAACAATTTTTATGTACTGTCCTCTGGCCTTCACCCAAGTTCTGCAGTATATGTGTGTGCGCATGCACAAATAAAGTAACAATAACAACCTCAAACACTGAGCAAGGGCTGGAGAGATTCTGTAGTTGTGCAAGTGTGTATTGCTCCTGCAGCATGAGGAACTGAGTTAGGTTTAAAGCGCAAGGGTCGGGTGCCTCTGAGGACACATTCAGGTGCTCATACCTACACACGGACACACCTATATGCACATAATTTCGAATACAATAAAATAAAAATCTTTACTAAAACTTAAACTTTAAAAAATGAAATACTTAGAAGACAAAGATGACAAGGTAGATTAAAAGGGTCAGATGAGCTGAGTGTAGCACTTCATGCTGTAGTCTGCTACTCAGGAGACTGATCATGAGGTTCAGGTCAGCCTAGGCCCTGTCTCCAACCAACCAATCAACACCTGATGGAGGAAGGCCATTGGTTAATTAAATAAAGAAGCTGCTTGCCCTGATAGGTTAGAACGTAGGGGGAGGAGTGAACGGAGCAGAATGCTGGGCGGAAGAGGAAGTGAGGTCAGACTCCACAGCTCTCCTCTCAGAGAGACACGAGATACTCCACTCTAGCGGGCAGAGGAGAGAGCTCTGCTCTCTGAGGCATACGCGATGAAGCTCCGACCCAGGATGGACGTAGGCTAGAATCTTCCCGGTAAGCGCACCTTGGGGTGCGACACATATGATTGGAAATGGGTTAGTCCAGGTGCGAGAGTTAGCCTAGAAGACGCAAGATAGAAATGGGACAAGCAGTGATTAAAAGAATACAGTGTCCGTGTAATTATTTCGGGTAAAGCTAGCCGGAGGCGGCCGGGGTGCGGCCGGGGTGCTGGGGACTCAGCCCTGCCACTCCTATTACAACAAACACCAATAAGAGGGTAGGTAGAACATGTCCAGAGACACAAGTCAAATAATCAGCAAAAGAAAAAAAAATAGCACACCTTTAATCCCAGCACTCAAGAGGCAGAGGCGGGTGGATCTCTATGAGTTGGAGGCCAGGGTGGTCTAGGAGTGAGTTCCAGGACAGCCAGGGCTACACAGAGAAACTCTGTCTCAAAAAACTAACAAGGACTAATGATGTGCCTCATAAAATGCATCAGCACAGAGTTCTGAATGTGTACATGATGAAATCAATAATGAGTGCACAGACAAAACATACAGAAATAAAAGGATCATGGAGTCTGTACAACTTTTCCCCTTTACTCGGGCAAAAACTACTTAAAGACATTGTGGATAAAAACAACAATAACAGCAATATTTATCCTCTTCACCCCATTAATTATAGAATTTGGTAGTGTTTTACTTATACTCCTGATATATGACTGAAAGCTCTGCAACGTTTTCACTTTATAAATCTGAAATTCTAAAGATCGAACAAAACTACACTAGTCTTCATGCACACAGTCACTGTTTTGTTTTTAACCTGATAATTTTAGATAGCACATGAGAGAATCAGAGTGTTTGTATTTTGTGACTTCTCTATTTCACTTTGTACAATAGATCATTAAAGCTTATCTATAAAGTAAAAAAAACCCAACAAACAAACTAAAATATTAGATGACAAGGTCTCACTGTGTAGCTCAGGCTAACTCCTTGACGTCACGATCCTCCTGAGGCAAGATAGAGAAATAGGAAAACTAAGGGGACGTGAGAAACGAGTGCCCATCATTCCAGAGTCTTGGACGAAGTCTTGGTTGAAGACCCTTGCCAGCTGAAAGTCCAGAATTTCAGCACAGTTAATCAAATTTCCTGGCACAATCACCTACATAGAGACACTTTTGTTTTCAGATAAGCATGATAAAATAGTGATGAACCATGCTTAAGGCCCGAGTACTGACCTTTGGGTACAAACGTACTCTCTCCCAGGCCTTTTTTTTTGTGTGTGTGGAATATAGTTGAAGATGTGTTACATTCATTTCAGCTGTGGAATCTTTGTTTAATGATGCAAAGATATGTTGTATTCTTTTATGTTGTATTTTTTTTCTTTTTAGCTCTGTAAAGCTGTGCTACTTTTCCTGTCTAAAACAACTAATAAAGAGCTGAACAGTCAATCGTTAGGTAGGAGAGAGAAATAGGCGGGGCTGGTCGGCAGCAAGAATAAATAGGAAAAAGAGAAGAGCTTGGAGGAGGAGAGGAAGATGCCACGGATCAGCCGCCCAGCCACACAGCCATGGAGTAAGAAGGAAAACAAGATTTATTAAGAGAGGTAAAAAGCCCAGATGCAAAACGTAAAGGGAAATGGAATAAAGTTAAGTTAGAAAAGCTACTAGACACAAGTCAAGCTAAGGCCAAGCATTCATGAGTAAGAATTAGTCTTCATGTATTTATTTGCGACCTGGTGGTGGGTCCCCAAAAAGTAAAAAAAAAAAAAAAAAAAATAATCTACAGACCTGAACCTGAAATTTTCTGGTAATCTCACACAAATATAAACTTTTTTTTTTTTAACAGCAAAAGTGTGACTTAACTCCCCACACGAACCACGGGATGTAGAGCTAAAATGTCTCCCACTCTAAGACCCACCCTATGATCTCACTTAAATTCCCCACCGGGGCCAGCAGGATGGCTCAGTGGATGAGAGTGCTGTCCATGTATGATGATGAGCTCCATCCCCAGAGCCCCCGGGCGGGGGAACTGACTCCTTAAAGCTGTTCTGTCCTCCACACATGTATCCCGTGACATGTGTGCGGACGTAATGCAATTTAAATTCCTTAGTAACTCCTCTGAGATGTCACTCTGGATGCTATCAGAATCTGTATGGCTATTGTAAAGACACTTAAGGGAGACAGGCTCTTTGGAGCAGTTCACGCCCACAATCCTGGGTGTGTGCTTTCCTCTTAAGTGCCTCTAGGTTAACCCCCGTGCTTAAGCCGTGTTAAATCGCTTCTCAAAAAAAAAACAAAAACAAAAACAAAAAACAAACAAACAAACAAACAAAAAAAAACTCCAGCTCCACTTCCCATTGGCTTTCCTGAAAGCCTTTTCTGTGGGGCAACCAAGAATCCAGACTTCAACCCAAGTGGCAGCCTCTGAACAGAACGCGGGTATTACGGGTGGCAGGCAGTGAGAAACTGTCTCTGGCTCCTCCCTGCCCGTCTCTAGGATTCTGGGGTGGTGTGCAGATACCTCTTTGTCTAGCTGAGCTGTTCTCATCACTTCTGGTACCCCCCCCCCATTCCATGTCACTGTCCACTTCTACTGTTCAAGTTCCTTCCCAGCAGGAGATGTAAAACAATATCTTCCCCTCCCCCTCCTGAGGAGGTGCCAAGGACAAACAGAAGCACAATCCCACCACACTTCACTCTGGGGAACCAATGAGTTCAGTAGGCTTCCTTTCAGAGCAGAAATGAGTGGTTACCTAGGGAGTGTGGGTGCTCCTGGCTCAAAAGGCCTCACTAGAACCTTTTTCCAGAAGGAATGAGGGCTTCCCATAGTTGCATAGTCGTTCTATAGCTGCATAGTTGTCTTCCTAGGCAGCATAGTCTTCCCGTAGCTTCCCCGAAGTTGCACAGTTTTAGAATCCCTCCCTAGTCTTCCCTGGCCTATACACCAGCCCTACCCACAGGCCGTGCGCAATTAGGGAGTTTCTGGATACCAGCTAAGGGTCTTATGACTCTCCCCAGTCCTCTATGAAGGGATGTAAACAGTCAATCAGCTCAGTAAGGATGGTCGTTAGCAAGTGGGCACTGCTGAACACCCAAAGATGGCAGTTGTTTGGCTCAGAGGGTACACCACTCTGTACAACCTCTCCTTTGGATGATTGCACTAACCTTCCTGAGGATCACCTCCTGCAGGAGCACGAAGAAGATGAATGAGTGAATGAATGAATGAATGAATGGATGGAAACCATGAACCAATACCAAGGCGAGGCTATGGCTGGCTTGTGGGTAAGCTGAAGAGGCAGGGTGGCATTTTGATTCTTTTGGTTAAGTCTTTTTCTCGGGCATCATGCCACAGCAAGGTGGAAGTAGCAAAGGGATAACTCTTTGCCATCCTACCATCCCATCCCTTAACTAGAATTCACTTAATATATATTTTATTTTTTAAGGATTTATCCATTTTATTTCATGTGTGTTTTGCCTGTATGTATGTATGTATGTGCACCACATGCATGCCTGGTGTCCTTAGGGATCAGAAGAGGGCATCAGATCCTCTAGAGCTGGAGTCACACATGGCTGTGAGCCACCACCATGAGGATGCTGGAACTCAAATCCAGGACCCCTGCAAGAGCGCTAAGTACTCTCAACCACTAAACCATCTCTCCAGCCTCCCAATATTTTCACCATCCACTTTGGTCCCCCTTCTCAGTTGTTTAGACTCGATTTTCCAGCCTGTATTGTGCATCTGACTAGGGAATGGGCTTTCCCTTTAGGATTCACACCATTTCCTCCTTAAGTCAGCAAAAGCTCCTGAGCTAAGTTCAATTGAATTTCTCCACTGCGTTAATGAGAAAACTACGGCTTACAGAGGCCACATTAGTTTTTGTTGCCGCTTTCACAAAACACCATAAAGCTAATGGCTTTAAACAATATCTCCTTATTATCTAACATATAATGTAATGGAGGTCAGAGTTTGAAATGGGTCTCTCTGGACTGAAATCAGAACTGCTCTTTTTAGGGGAAGATGGGCATGTATTAGGTACGGTTTCCTTGAGGAATCTGGTGTGTGTGTGTGTGTGTGTGTGTGTGTGTGTGTGTGTGTGTGTGTGCGCGCGCGCGCATTGTATGGATGCATTTGTGAATAACTACTAAAGAAGATCTGGATTGGAAGCTTGTACATGTGTCTGTGTATTATGCGTGTGCCTGGTGCTGAGGCCAGAAGAGGGTGTCAGGTCCCCTGGAACAAGGCAGTTGTGAGCAGCCATATAGGTGCTGGGAATTGAACCTAGGTCCTCTGGAGGAACAGTCATTTTTCCAGCCCCACGTTACTCTATTTTTTGAGACACGGTCTTACTCCTTAGCCTAGACTAGCCAGGTTGTTTCCGTAGCCTTACACTTGTACCAGTTCTCCTGACTCTGCCTCCAACAGGCAAAACACCAAGCCCGGATACAGCCCATCATTTTCATCCCGTATTCTGTGTTTCCTGTACATGAGCATGAAATGGTGTTGGGATAATTTATTATGGCTTACACAAGAACGCCCCTAGCTTCCCTCTACCCTTTATTTCACAAGCTGTCGTGAAATCTTCCATTACAATTTGGCTTCCTTCAGTATGCTGCTGATGCTAGAGTCTGAGGCCAGCTGGCTCGGGTTCAGACCCCAAGAAAAGCTATTAATTTGCAGTTCGGTTTTGGAATGTTTTTTTTAAAGGACAGAATCTCCTATGTAGCTCTGGCTGGCCTGGAACTCTCAATGTAGACCAGGTTGACCCACAAGATCCTCCTGATTGTCCCCTGAGAGATGAAACTAAAGGTGTATGTCGCCACCCTTGGCTTGGGTAGGTTATTAAAGCTCTCTGTGCCTCTGTTTCCATAGCTATAATGTGAGGGAAATAACAGTACAAGGATAAAAAGTCATTATAATTGCAATGCATAACCACAACCATTTTTGCATTTTCCTGAGGGCTGTTTGCACTGCCTTTCCAGATTGTTGCGCTCTCTCTCTCTCTCTCTCTCTCTCTCTCTCTCTCTCTCTCTCTCTCTGTCTCTCCTTCCCTTCCCTCTCCCAATCTTCCTGCCCCATCCCCATTTCTTTCTTGTTTTTAGAGCCGTGATCTCATTATGTCGCCCTACTTGTCCTGGACCTTGCTGAGCCCATGCTGGGCTAAAACTTGGGGTGATTCCCTCACCTCTGTTTCTCATGTGTCTGGATTACAAGCATGAGCCACCGACGTGCCCAGCCCAAACTGCCTTTTTCCTCTTTTGGGTTTGGTTCTCAGTATTAAGAAAAATCCCCCCAAATTCTGGTTTCCCGATATGCCCATATACTCAGCCTGGGGCCAGAGGTGGCCAGGTGCAGGCAAAGGGAACAGAATTTGCAAAAGTGATCTTTAGAGCTTAGGCTGTGGTGTGCAAAGGGGCAGCTGCTCAACGAGGCCCCAGTCACGTCCCTGTAGACCACTCTGAAGGTCAAGTCCTCGGTTCCACACTGTGATCTAGGCTTCAGTGAAACCACCAAACTAGACCTCTCCATGTGTAGGAAGGAAAGTTGATTTGGGGAATCAAACTTGTTGGCTGAGAGGACAGTGGGTGGCTGAAGAGTCTTGTCACCTTGTCAGTTTTAAGGGGACAGAGAGCAGCAGCAGGAGAGGAGCAGCTAGGACAGTCTGGGAGTTAGCGCAGGCTGTCTGAGTTAATAGGGAACTAGAGGCTGTTGTCAGAGGTGGTTGACAATTGGGGCAGATAAGGGAAGTAGTGGCTTCCTCTTAAACAGAAACCTGCCTTAGGAGAGGCTCGCTGAGTTCAGGTTTCTGTTTATACAATAACAAGCTTCTGTTTGTCCAGTCAGAGTTCTTCTGTTGAGGACGTCGTCACCAGCATCGTCACTTTGGTGTCTGCCTTTAAGGTCTCACATTGTACCTAACTGATGCCACTGCAGACTGCCTCCAGGGACAGGGACTTTTAACCTCTTCCTCCGTGGTCACCTAGTGAGGCTGTCACATAGGAAACATTCCTGTCACAAGGAAAGGAAGGTTCAGCAGATGAGAAGTGTGCCATCCCCAATGGCCACAGCATTGACAGGGAGGTGTAGTGGCCCATTTTCTCAGGGTAAGCTTCACAACCAACTTGATCCTTTAAAAAGCTGTGTTCATTTTATAACAATTTTTGGAGACTATGCCGTCTCTGTAGCATCAGGGTATATCTCTTTTTAAAAAAGACCTTTGGGCAGGATGGGCAGGGGGCAGGACCTTCAATCCCAACATTCAGAAAGGTAGATCTCTGTGAGTTCCAGGCCAGCCATGAGTTTTAGGACAGTTGGAGCTACCTAGTGAGACTGTCTCAAGAAAAATAAAGAGAAGAATAGATAAGAAGAGCTTGGGGCTAGAGAGTGTAACCCAGAGGCAGAGTGTTTCCTTTCCTCTTTTTGTTTTTTCCAGACAGGGTTTCTCTGTGTAGCCCTGGCTGTCCTGGAACTCACTCCGTAGACCAGACTGGCCTTGAACACAGAGATCCACGTGTGCCACTGCCTCTGAGTGCTCGGATTAAAGGTGTGTGCCACTACCACCCGGCTAGGGCAGAATACTTTCTGTCACACATGTCCCTAGCACGACCACCCAAACTATGAAAACATTTACTTTCTTGGGTCAGGTATAGATTTGTGTAAAGACTGGAGACTGTTCAGAGAGGTGCCAAACACCATTCAAAATCCTACTAATTATTGTGTTTTGAGATGGGGTTTAACTATGTATCTCCTGCTGGCCTAGAACTCTATCTGCTGTCAAGGCCAGTCTTGAACTTGTGACCTCCTGCCTTAACTTCCCAAATGCTGGAATTATGGGTATGTGCTACTCTGCCTGGATATTAACCTTAGGCTATTCAGGCCTGGTGGCTCAGGTTTTTAATCTAAAATCTCAGCTTGGAGGGAGGCTAAGGCAAGAAGGTCAGAAGTTCAAGGTCATTTTCAGCTACACAGTGTTTGAGGCCAGCTTAGGGTATACAAAACCCTGTTGAAAAACCATAAATAATCCTCTCCAAAACCAACAAACAGAAACTAACCTTATGCTAGTATGTCACATTTTTCTAAATAGCAATAAACTGATATTGGTGTACTTCAATTAATCTAAGTTATTCTGATTTTCCTCAAGTCTTCTTTCTGATCTGGGGTCCCATTCAGAATACCGAATTTCCTTTAAGCTTTCATGAATCCCCTAGCTGTTTAGTCCACGAGACTGAAGTCCCAATGTAGTGTTAGAGCCCTGGAGGATTCCTATAAAGCTGCTGGTCTTCGTCTTTAATCTACATTGGAATCCTGAAGAAATGGGTTCTAACACTAGCACAGGAATGCCTCAGCTACAGGATAGATGAGCTTGCCACCAAGAGTGAGATCAAGCAGGCAAAAAGCAAAGGCTTCCTTCTTCCATGTCCTTTTATGTGGGCTACCCAACAGAAAAAGTGTGGCCCATATTTAAGGTAGGTCTTTTCACTTCAAATGATCTGATCAAGAAAATATCCGACAGGTATACCATCAGTTTGGGTTTCAGTTGACTCCAAATATAGACACGTTGACACTCAAGATCAGCCAGCACGGTGATCCTGATGCTGGACTTGGTTACCTGTCCCCCTGCTAGGCTTTTACAAGGTTTTCACAGTAAAGTAACTTTCGTTCTTGACATGGTAGTGTATGCCTGTAACCCTAGCCCTAGAGAGGCTAATACCGGAGGATTGTGGGAAATTGGAAACAAGCCTGGTCTGAATGGTGAGTTCCAGGCCAACCTGGGCTGCAAGGTGAGACAAACAAAAAGGGCTGGTATGAGGCTCAGTTGATGGAGTGTCATCTAGCTGGTCTAAGGTCCTGGTTTTGATTGCCTGTGGTGGTATATGCCTGTAATCCCAGCACTTGTAACTAGTAGGCCCCCAGACCTTAGCAAAACTGACACAATGATGAAAGCATCAGTCAGGCCTTGGAATCCAGCACATTGACAGCAGCTAGCCGCTAAAACTAGAACAAAGACTTAATCCATCAAAGTGCACAGTTCTGGGAAAGTCCCTAGATGCACTAGCCTTGCTTTTTGGCTTCTGTAGTTCTGCCTCTGGCTAAGTTCTTGCTAACTGAGGTGTGTCCACCTAGAGGTGGGGTTTGTGTTTAAAATTCTCACCCTGAGAAAGGCCCAGGAGCTGCACTTGGGTCCCAAACACCCAGTGTAGTTTGCTGGCCAGTTAATAAAGACTTCCTATTGTCTGTCTGAGTGGTCTTCTCTGGCAAATACCTCACAACATTTCAAGGTGTGGACAGGGAGACCAGAAGTTCAAGGTTACCCTTGGCAGTGTAACAGATCTGAGACCAACCTAAGCTATAGTATACTCTGTTTTAAAAATAAATAAACCTCCAAGCGAATAAAAAGGTGCTTTCCCGGCTTCCACACTGGAAAGACCCACTGGTCCAGCCCACCCGATCTACCACCTTGAGGGATATGCCTGTTCCTCAGGACTGTGGGAACAAGATACCACACTGGTGGAAAAATTTGTTCTCGTGGTTCTAGACAAAGATGAAACCCTTTCAAAAATACCCCTACCAAAAAAATTTGTTTTTCCTGAAGTTTGAAACGTTTGTATATTTACTTATTAATATTTTCCATTTTCAGCCGTTTCTTTCACTATTGAACTATCTTATCTTCTTTTGAGGCAGTGTTCTCTATTCCCACTGTGGCTCTGGCTACACTGTGAGGACTGGAATTAAGGCATGCGCCACCACCTGGCTCTCATTTTCCAGACAGGGTTTCTCTGTAGCTTTGGAGCCTGTCCTGGAACTAGCTCTGTAGACCAGGCTGGCCTCGAACTCACAGAGATCCGCCTGCCTCTGCCTCCCGAGTGCTGGGATTAAAGGCGTGTGCCACCACCGCCCAGCTCTCATTCTTTTTTTATTAGCTACTCCCCCCCCCATTTAAACATTTTAGTCTTCTGTTTCCTAGCTTCACTGGAAGCTTTTCTCTGATGCTGCTAGTGTAAATGACAGCGACCAGAATCTTTCCCTTTCTTGGCTGTCAGTTAAGCTACTTACATACAGTTCAGCTTGCCTGTTTTGACATCTCTTTTGGTTTTTCTTTGGCTATGAAGGGAGCAACCTTTACTGAAGGTATAATTTAGCTCTCTTACCAGACTTTTAGGGTAGAAGCCCTCTGACTCGGCTAGTCTCCACAGACTAGGCACAGCCAGCCACCCTAACACACAATTAAAGAAGTAAGTCGTGGTGAAGGACACAGAAAGGAGGTAGCATGTCCACACAGGGAAGAACAGATAAAGGGACTCAGTGACCTCACGTCTGTCCTCGAGGGGCTCTCAGGAACTTTGGGAGCTTTAAGGTAAGGCAAACTGAGGTGGGTGGGATATGCACAGACAATAGACCCCGAGATTGCCGAGACTCTCTGGGGTCACTTCCTTTCTGGTTCTGGAAGGAATGTTGAAATTAATGCTGTAGGTACCCGGCGGGGCAGCCAGGGGTGGGGGGAGGTGGAGTGATAAACTCCGGAGAAGCTGCAATCTGGCTGTCAAGGCTACTGTACTGGTGGAGTGGGTGGGGATCTGTCCTGCAGCGCTCACTGATGTTTGGGGGTTTTGGTCCCTTGTCATAAACACTTTTATCCATGAGTCCTTGTTGCTCACGGAATCCAAGGTAACTGCAGCAGAGAGTGCTACTTTTCTGGTTGCTGTGACAACATTCCTCACAAAGCAACTCAAGGAAGGAAGGGTTCATCTTGTCTCATAGTTTGCGGCTGAATCCATCATGTCGGGGAAGGCGTGAGGTGTCTGGTCACATTGCATCCACACTCAGGAAGGGGTGAGAGATGAACGCTGGTGCTAATTTTGTTTTCTCCATTTCATTCAGTCTAGTTAGGATGAGTCTTCCCTTCTCAGTCCAGTGTGCAGACTTCAAGGACGTGCCCACAGGTCAGACCTCAGCTCTGTCTGGGAACTTCACCAGAGGTCACTCTCCTGCTGGGAGCCATAAGGATCAGCCCTGGGAGCGGGCCTCTCAGGCTACAGTAGTCTCTTAGCTGGTTTTATTATTTCCTGGGTGGTTTTAGGTGCTGTCAAGTTGGCAATTATTAACCACCTTCAGGGGGAAAAATGCAGGGCGCAATAGAGCTGTGGGTGCTAGGAATGGTGGTGCATGTCTCAAAAAAACAAACAATCAAAAAAAAAAGGATTAAAGATAGGGTTTTTTTTAATCTTCTGTGTGAGAGTTTTGCTTGAATGTGCACTATTTGTGTTTCTATTGTCTGAGGAGGTAAGAAGGGGGCTACAGGTTCTCTGCAGTTGGAGTTACAGATGTTTGTGACTCACCATGTGGGTTCTAGGTCCTAAATCCTTTTTTTTTTTTTTTTTGCAAGAACAAGTGGTCAGGCAGTGATGGCACATGCCTTTAATCCCAGCTCTCAGGATTAAAGAGAGGTAGAGACAAGTGGATCTCTGTGACTTCGAGGCCAGCCTGGTCTACAAGAGCAAGTTCCAGGACAGCTAGGACTGTTACACAGAGAAACCTTGTCTCAAAAAAAAAAAAAAAAAGAACAAGTGTCCTTAACCACTGGGCCATCTCTCTGGTGCCCGAAGTTCCCTTTTTGTGTAGCTTCTTCCTCTTTGGTATTCTGACTCTACCTTCTCAGACTTCCTGAATTCTGGTTTCTTTCTTCTCCACTCCCTGAGACTGTCATGGTCTGCTGAGGACAATTCTTCCTGATCAGGTTCTAGGATCCAGCTAAGTAGGAATGTAGGGCCATCAAGAAGCTTACCGCTTATTTCAGTTCTCTCTGGGGTCCTGGAGCCATGTTGGCTTTGTGGAATAGGCAAGGACAGAAGTTAAATGTGCTCTGTCCAGCTGGACTGGGAAAGGTGGGAGAGGAAAAGGGTTTTTTTGTTTGTTTGTTTGTTTGTTTGTTTTTGGTTTTTCGAGACAGGGTTTCTTTGTGTAGCTTTGGAGCCTGCCCTGGCACTCTCTCTGTAGACCAGGCTGGCCTCGAACTCACAGAGATTCACCTGCCTCTGCCTCTCGAGTGCTGGGATAAAGGGGTGTGCCACCACTGCCCAGCTTGAGAGGAAAAGTTTTAAAATTATATTTATTTATATGACCATGATGATATGTATCGGTGTTTTTCCTTTATTTATGCCTGTGCACCATGTCTATGCCTAGTGCCCCGGAGGCTGAAAGATCCCAGAACTGGTGATACAATCAAAAGCCACATCGGTGCTGAGATTTAAACCCAGTTCTTCTGGAAGATCAGCCAGTACTCTTAACAGAAGAGCTATCACCCTCGCCCCTATATTTTTAATCGTGTGTGTGCATATGTATCTGAGGGCGCGATTGTGCACATACATTTGCACATGGCCTTCAGAGGCCAGAGAAGGGCACAAGACCTCCTGGAGCAAGGTCTTGTTGCAGGCAAGCATGAGCCACTGATGTGGGTGCTGAGAACTGAACCAGGGTTCTCAGGAAGAACAACAGATGCTTAACCCCTGAACCATTCCTCCAGCCCCCAACATAGTTTTTAAAGTTCGGTTTGGAAGCGGAAGACCCATCCCCCTCACCTTCGCTGTTTCCTTCTCCTCATTTTTCTTCCACTCCAGTGCCGCCTTCTCTTCCTGTCGCCTGTCCATCCAGATGTGGCCTGTCGATCCAGATGTGGCCTGTCGATCCAGATGTGACCTGTAGATCCAGATGTGGCACTCTCCACTGCCCTTCAAGTACCACGCCTGCCTGCCTGCCACCGTGCTTCCCACCATACCAATAACAGATGTTCTACATCTGGATTGTAAGCCAGTCCTAGTGAAATATTTTCCTTTGTAAGAGTTGCTGTCACCAGGTGGTGGTGCCCACTCATACCTTTAATCCCAGCACTCAGAAGGCAGAGAAAAGCAGATCTCTGTGAGTTCAAGGCCAATCCAGTCCACAGAGTGGGTTCCAGGATAGTCAAGGCTGTTACACAGAGAAACCCTATCGAGGAAGAAAAAAAGAGTTGCAGTGGCTCTGGTGTCTCTTCACAGCAATAGAAGCCTTAGCTAAAAGTGTGGAAGGCGTGAGGTGTTTGGTCACATTGCGTCCACACTCAGGAAGGGGTGAGAGATGAGCGCTGGTGCTAATTTTGCTTTCTCCACTTCATTCAGTCTAGGACCCAAGCCACAGTTAAGACAAGTCTTCCCACCTCAATCAATCCAGCCTGCAAAGTTCACAGATGTGCCCAGAGGTTGGTCTTAGATGTGCTTTTTATTATCTTCCTGGGTGATTTTAGGTGCTGTCAAAATGGCAGTTAGTAAGCATCCTCACTGTACAAGTTAGGATTTCTATTGCTGTGAGAGACACTGACCACGGCAGCGCTTATGAAGGAAAATATTTAACTAAAGGGGCTCCCTTACAGTTTCAGACTTCCAGTAGACTATCGTCATCATGGCAGGGAGTGAGGTGGCATGCAGGCAGATGTGGTACTGCAGGGGCACTGGGAGTCCTACATCTTGCAGGCAATAGGGAGTTGTCATACAGGGTGGTGTCCTGAGCATGGGAAACCCCAAAGCCTGCCCCCACAGCGACACACTTCCTGCAACAAGACCATACTCACTTCAACAAAGCCACACTTCCTAATAGTGCTCTTCCCTGTGAGATTCTGGGAGCCAATTACATTCCAACAACCACACACAGGAAGAAAATGCAGGCCAAAGCAGAACTGGAGATGCTAGGTGTGGTATGTGCTGTAGTTTTCGCTTTTGGAAAGCGGGAGATCACAAGTTCAAGGTCAGCCTGCTCTGCAAAGCTAGGAATTGGGTACAGAACTAGGAATTAAATGTAGGGGTAAGGAGTTTGCCTAGACTAGGGGGAGATAAAAATTCTTTGAATTTTGGGCTGTGGGTTATTACTGAGCTTAATTATTTCAGCTTTTTTCTCTTCTAGTTTGACCCCTAAACTCTCTATCTTCTCCCCCTCTTATCTGTGTGTGGAAATGATCAGGGGGCTTCTTCTGCCATGGCAAGCCCTACTTGAGTAGTCTCCCTCTATAGGCCTGGCTTCAATAATTCAGAAAGTTAGCCTTTCACAACCTTCTGTCTTTTCCTTTCCATTCATCAATG
Source organism: Microtus ochrogaster (assembly GCF_000317375.1). Classification (NCBI taxonomy): domain Eukaryota; kingdom Metazoa; phylum Chordata; class Mammalia; order Rodentia; family Cricetidae; genus Microtus; species Microtus ochrogaster. The sequence goes on along the minus strand of NW_004949122.1, from coordinate 5,112,063 downwards.
AGTTCTCCTCCTCCTCCTAGTTGAGACTGTCTTACTACATAGCCCAGGCTGAACCTCTTTCTGCTGCCCCCCACATGATGGAGTTAAAAGCAAACACCAGTACCACAAAGATTTGAGTGTCTTTTAACTTTAATTTTCACATAGTAACTGGACATGCTTGTGGAGAGGCGTGGTAGCACAGCCTGGTGAGTAACAATCCGGTCAGAATAACTAACATTTCCATCACCTCAGATGCCACAGTTGTTTGCTGGAAAATTCCAAATCCTCTCCATTTAAAACCCTTGGCTATTCTAGGTAAAACCTGCTATCTGTTGGTTGATTCAATACTGCTGAGAGCGTGACAGAATTCTGGCTTGTTTTACCACTGTCTAGATAAGGCATGCACAACCCTGTCAGTTCTGAAAGCAGATCCATCCACAGAAGAAGGCATCTGTGTGAACCTGGAAGTAGGTGTCAACTACAGCAGCTTCCCTTGTGTGTTCCGTGGGAGAAAGGACATATAAATGACAGGATGCCCATAAAACAGTGTATTGTGCAATGGTAACAACGAAGGACAAAAGTAACTACACCCCCGTGGCTGAACCTTGAATGTTTTGTATTGAGTGAAGGAAGACTGACCCCCAAAGCAGGAACATCTTTCTAACATAAGGAACCAGGTGACTAACCAGGGAAGGGCAGGGAGGAGGGCCTGACCAGCAGGGGCCTTGTGGGGCTACTGAAGCATGGGCAGCGTTTTGGATATGTGCTGGGTCCCACGGGGGGTTCCACTATAATGCATTGTTATTTGTGTGTTGTTAGAAGTTTGTTCCTTTTGTGCAGTCTGCTATTTCTCACAACAGAAAAGGCCAGCTAGAGGTACACTGTGAGAGTCTGTCCTAAAAACAACACAAACCAGTAGTGGTGGTGCATGCCTGTAATCCCAGCACTGGGGAGGCAGAGGCAGGAGAATCTCTGAGTTTGAGGTCAGCCTGGTCCACAGAGTAAGTTCAGGGACAGATAGGTGTACCCAGAAAAACCCTGTCTGGAAAAATAAAGTGGAAAAAACACAAAAAACAAAAAAAACCCTAAAACCTAAACCATTTTAGTTATTTTAGGGTGTGTAGTGAATGAATTTGTATTTCCCTTCCTGACACTGGAATAAACAGCATTACCACAGTGGCATCTAGAAGGAAGAGTTTGTTTGGATTTAGGGCTCCAGCGAGGTAAGGGTTTGTCAGGTAGGGAAGCATAGTGTTTGGAACAGGAAGCTGAGGGGCCACATGTCAACCCCAAGCACAGAGCAGAGAGAGCAAACTGGAAGTGAGGAAGCAAACTCTCAAAGCCCGCCCCCAGCAGTAACTTCCTCCAGCAAGGCTGGAGCTCCTGCACCTTCCCAGACAGCACCAACCACTCAGATGCCACAGGTCCACCGGGGACAGTTTTCATTTCCGTTATTGCACCTAATTAGTAGGAAGTAGCTTTTTCATTTGTCTTTATCAACTTGGATTTTCTCTTTTCTGAAATGTCTCTATTTTGTCCATTTATTTATTGGGTTACCTGTCACTTTGGTGGTTCTAACGTTTGTTCTGAGGAAAGGCTTTCCCTCTCTCTCAGTCTGTTTTTAATGAATATATAAAAATAAGTTTTATGATGATGCCTTTGTGTGTGTGTGTATTCTCTCTCCCTCCCTCCCTC
>NW_004949122.1:5103365-5110289 GCF_000317375.1 Microtus ochrogaster | reverse complement strand
TGTGTGTGTGTGTGTGTGTGTGTGTGTGTGTGTGTGTGTGTGTGTGTGTGTGTGTATAGTCTCAGGAATTACAGGCTAGCCTCAAACCTGGTATATAGCAAGGGATAACCTTGAACTTCTGATTCATCTGCCTCAACCTTCCTGGTGGTGGAATGACAGGTGTGTGCCACCACGCCCAGCATGTTAAGAGTGAGCAATCAAATCCAGGGCTTTTGCTTTTAAGGCAAACACTCTACCAATTTAGCTTCATCTCCAGTCCCTCATTGTGACATCAAAACACAGTCATAATGTGTACTGTGCTTATATTCACCCCCCCACGACCCACCCTCTACCTTCCCCTCTTCTGTTAGACGCCCTCCCAATAGCACACCTTCCACTTTCATGTCATGGGATCTCACTCTATAGCCTTTGGCTGGCCTGGAACTTCACAGAGATCTGATTCTATGGGTCCTCAAGTGCATGGTTTTAGATGTAAGTATGTATTGATATTTAGAATCCACATGTGAGAGAAAGCATGCCATGTTTGTCTTTCTGGCTTACTTCATTTAGCAGGGTAATTTCCATTTCCATCTACTTTCCTGATAATTACCCAATTTCACTTTTTTTCCCCCACTTTTATTTTTGTTTAGATAGACAGGGTCTCTCTATGTAGCCATGACTGGTCTAAAACTATGTGGCTCTTCGGTGATCTTCAGGTGATCCTCTGCATCCCCGTTCTAAGTGCACACACCTAGTATAATACTATTCTCTCTCTCTCTCTCTCTCTCTCTCTCTCTCTCTCTCTCTCTCTCTCTCTCTCTCTTTAGAAACAGGGTTTGTCTTTTTAGCCCTGGCGCTGTCCTGGTACTCACTCTGTAGACCAGGATGGCCTATAACTCAGAGATCTGCCTGTCTCTGTGTTCTGAGTGCTGGGATTAAAGGCATGCACCACCACCTGGCAAATATTGCTATTCTTTGCGACTAAATAAAACTATTATGTATGTTTGTGTGTATCTCACAATTTTTATGTATGTATGTATGCATTGATAAATACCTAGTTTGGTTCCACCTATTGGCTATTCTGAATAGTGAAGCATTAAACACTGGTGCACAGGTATCTCTGTGGTATGTTGATATGATGGCTAGTTTTATGTCAACTTGACCCAAGCTAAAGCCATATGAGAGTAAGGAACCTCAATCGAGAAAATGCCTCCATAAGATGAGGCTATAGATATAGGCAAATCTCTAGAGCATTTTCTTAATTAGTGATTGATGTGGGAGGGCCCAGCCCATTGTGGGTGGTGCCAGCCCTGACTTGTGGCACTGGGTGATATAAGAAATCAGGCTAATCAAGTTGTGAGGAGCAAGCCAGTAAGCAGCACCCCTCCATGACCTCTTTATCAGCTCCTGCCTACAGGTTCCTGCAAGGTTTGAGTTCCTTCCTTGGCTTCCCTCAGTAGACTGTGACTCAAGATATGTCAGCCAAATAATCCCTTTCCTTCCTAAGATGCTTTTGGTCATGGTGTTTCATCATAGCAATAATAACCGTAACTAAGACAAGCTGATTTAGAGCTCTTTAGATATAAACTCAAGAGTGGCACAGCTGGCATATGATAGTTCTATTTTTAGATTTTTGAGTAATCCGTGCTAACTTTATTCTTGCCAGCTATGTAAACGACTTTGCATCCTTGACAGTATATTTTCCCATGCTGGGATATGAACCTAGGGCCCCATGCATGCTAGGCTCTACCTCCAAATTATATTTTCAGCCCATTTGACAGTATTTTTCCCCCTGTTGATAGCCATTGTGACTAGGGTAAGGTACAATCTCAATGTCACTTTGTTTTGCAATTCCCTGACAGCTTTTTCATCTATCTGGAAGCCGCTTTTACTTCTTGTGAGACTATCTGTTCAAGCCACGTGCCCATTCATGAAGGATTCTTTTTTGATGTTTAATTTTAACTTTTTTGAATATTCTAGATGTTCCTGTCAGACAGTATGTTAGTTTTGTTTCCTGTTGCTGTGCTATCGTACTCTCATAAAAGCAACTTAGAGGGAGAAAGTACTTCTCTCATAGACCCAGGTTACGGGTGAGTCACAGCAGCAGGGGCTTGAGCTGACTGGGGGACATTCTGTTCATGGTTGAGATGCATGAATGTTTGTGTTCAGTTCACTTTCCACACTAGACACCTAGACAGCTCAGGAGCCCCTGTCTGGTGCCACCTGAAGTAGGTGAGTCTTCTCACTTCAGCTAATAAATATAATTAGCCTAATTCCTGACAGACAGGCCCCCAGGCCAGCCTGATCTAGCAGTCCCTTATTAAGACTCTTCTCAGATGACCCTTGGTTGTCGACACCTAGGGCTAACCATAACAAGTGGACAGCTGGAAAGAATTTCTGTAGTCTGTGTTCTTTCTAATCAGAATTGCTTTAGCTACCTGGAGTCATTTGTGGGTCCATACAAATTTTGGATTTTTTTTTCCTTTTCTATGAAGAATGCCATTGGGATTCTATTATTTTACTTTTTCTCTTTCTTTTTTGAAAATTATATATTATTATTGTTATTATTATTTGGGTGGCTTTTTTTTGAGACAGGGTTTCACTGTGTAGCCTTGGCTGTCCTGGAACTTGCTCTGTGGTCGATCAGGGTGGCCTTGAACTCATAGAGATCTGCCTGCCTCTGCGTCCTGCGTGCTGGCTTATAAAAGGCATGCACCACTACTGCCTGGCTAAAATTGTATTTTTAGATAGAGTCTCATGTAACCCAAGGTAGACTTGACTCACTGTGTAGTGAAGGATAACTCTGAACTTTGGATCCTCCTGCCTATATCCCGAGTGCCAGGAATGCAGGCATGCGCCACCACGCTCGATTTGTGCAGTTTTGGAGACTGAACAGGACAGTGTACATTGCCGGCGAGCACTGTGTGAACTGAACTCCATCCCCAGCTCCTCCTATATTACTTCTGATGACACAGTAACTTCCACAATATCTGGTTTGCTAATTCACAAATAAACACAGATATTTCCATCTTTTAGTGTCTTATTTGACGTCTTTCACCGATTCCTTAAATTTTCATTTCAAGGCTGTTCATCTCCTGAGGTTCGCTTATTCCCAGGTATTTATTTCTTCTTGAGGCTCTTGGGAATAGGATGGTTATTCTGATTATTTTTTGAGACAGGGTCTCTCTAGGTAACCCCAGCCGGCCTGGATCTCTCTTTGTAGACAGAGATCTGCCTACCTCTGCAGCCCTAGTGCTGGGCTTAACTATACCAGGCTAGGGTTGCATTCATACTTTTAACTGTGGACCTTCCTTTGTTGTATTTAGGATTCCTTTAAATGTTTCTGCAGAACTGGTATAGTGATCACTTTAGTCTGTGGTTATCTTGGGTGGTTTTTATTTGCCCATCAATTTTACAACCTACTTTTACCAGACATAGTAATTCCGTGGGGTCAGTTATTAAGTTCAGGGTATATCTCATTCTGTGTGTTCCTGAGCTCAAGATTTCCAGAGAGAAGTCTAATGTTATTCTTCAGCGCTTGCCTCTGTGTGTTTTAAAAGGCCTTTAAAACATTGGTCATCTATTTTAAGTCATATTTTTAGTATACAGTTGTATGTAAAGTTCTCTTTTGTTTGTGTCTATTTGGGACTCTGTCTCCTGTGTTTCAATGTCCATGTCTTTCCCCAAGCTTGAATAATTTTCTGCTGTAATTTATCTAATTGTCTGTGCCTCTAGTTTGTATCCTAGCAGCTCTTGTACCCGATGGGTTCTTAGGTTTGGTCACATCCCCAGGGTTTTGAAAGATGTGTTCATATTTGTTTACTTTTCCCCCATGATTTGTCTTAAAATACGATTTTCCCTGTTGCACCCTCCATCTCGAATCTGCATCCCTCTGCTGATCTAGCCTACTGGTCATGCGGGCCACTTTGTTTCTATTTGATGTAGGTTTTCTCTTCCCAAATCTATTTGTTTTTCAAAATATGGATTTTATTTTTGTCCATGCTACTGAAAATTCTCATCCATGTTACTGACTTCGTCATCTACTGTATCAGTTGACTTCTTTCCTCCATTTCATCGCTTTTTGTTTGCTTTTTGAGACAGGTTCTTCTGTAGCCTAAGCTGGCCTTGGACTCTTTGTATAGTTAAGGGCAACCTTGAATTTACGATTCTCTTGTTCTCACCCTCCAAGTACTGGATTATAGGCATATAGCACCATGCATGTTTTTATGTGGTACTGAAGATTGAACACCAGAGCTTTGTGCAAGCTAGGCAAGCATTTAACCAACTGAGCGACATTCCGGGCTGTCAACTGGAGGCTTTAATCCTCTTTGAGGCCATTGATCATTTTGAAGACTAGTTGTTTTTGTTGTAGTTGTGGGTATTTTGAGATAAGATCTCACTATGTAGCTGGTTTTGAATTTGTAGCAATCCCAGTGCTGGGATTATACAACTAGACTTTTAGATTTCTGTATGGCATGTCTACAATTTCATTATCTTTGAATTCCTACTGCGACAGATTTCAGGCCTAGTAGAAACTGAATCCACACCAATATGCTGCTTTTCATTAAAAACAAAACTGAAACATGAGTCACCAGTCAAATCAAAACTGCGTTCCCACAGTGCGATCACAGGAAGATGTAATCAAACTGTCCTCCTGGTGTGTGCTGAGCTGCCTGAGACCGGGGAAAAGAATCACAGGCTTTGATTCTAATAGCTAGAGTTCAACATGACATGTTTTTGTGTTTTCTTAAAATTGTTGTTCTGGATGTGATGCAAGATGTTTTTGTACCAGAAAAAATATGGCCATTAAAAGAAAAAAATGTAAACAAACCACAGCCTCCAAAGACTTGAAACAAAAGCAGCAGAGTTTAATGTCCCTCAGCGTTGGACTTTGCTCTTTTCCTGGTTTCTGGGACCAGCAAGGCAAAGGGACTGGCAGTTGGCTTTCTTAGAAAATGTGTTTGTTTGAGACACATTTGTAGCTCAGGCTGTTCTCAAATTTAATATTTAGCTAAGGATAACTTTTAACTCCTGCCTCCTGCCTCTACCTCTATAGTACTGGGGTTATAGGCATATGCCACGTTTCTCTGCTTGGTAAATACAGATGTTTTTAGTGTGAGAGAAAGCCTGTGAGTCTGCATGGTCGTGTGTGTGTGTGTGTGTGTGTGTGTGTGTGTGTGTGTGTGTGTGATGTGTGCATGTCTGTGAAAGCCAGAAGACAAGCTCAGGTGTCATCCTCAGAACACTGTCTGCCTCCCTTGGGACTGGAGTTTCATTGCCCTGAAGCTCACCATTTAGGTCAGACTGGCTGGCTAATGAGCCCCAGGGAGCTTCCTGTCTCCATCTCTCCAGCACTGGGATTTCAAGTGTGCCAGCACCGTGACTGTGATGGCTAATTTTAGTTGTCAATTTGACTACATATAGAAAAAAATCCCAAGCTGCTGGGCATACCTGTGAGGAACAGTCTTCCTTCCTTCCTCTTTCTTCTTTATTATTTCTTCCTTTTCTTTTTTCCTCTCTCCTCCTCCTCCTTCTCCTCCTCCTTCTTCTTCCCCCCCCCCCTCTCTCTCTCTCTCCCTCTCATTTTTTGACTAAAGACACACACCACCATACCCAGCAATATGGGATTTTCTTTCGCTCTCTCTCTCTTTTACTTTCTTCCTTTTTTATGACTTTCACTCTTTTTAAGATTTATTCATCTATGTATTTTATGTATATGAGCACTCTGTCTTTACATACATCAAAAGAGGGCATCAGATCCCATTATAGATGATTGTGAGCCACCATGTGGGTGCTGGGAATTGAACTCAGGATCTCTGGAAGAGCAGCTAGGCACTTACTCACTGAGTCAGCTCTCCAACCTGAGGGATTTTCTTAATCAGATTATTTGAAGCAGAAGACCCACCCTAAAGCAGGGCCACATCTTCTCATGGCAGCCCAAATATAAGGGCATGGAAAAAAGAAATTTAGCTGTTTGAATGCTGCCCTCACCTTCTCTGGCAACTTCATCTATCCTGTTTCTGTAGCCAGTATAAAAATGCTTTTTTGGGTTCTCAACACAGACTGAAGACCTGTAGCTCTCCGGGACTCCTCCAAGACTCTGGTGGCCAAGTGAGGAAGCTGAGACATCCTGCTTTGTGGACCAAACAACCGTGGAATTCTAAGCCTTTCATAGTCAGTCACTGCTAGACTTCCTGTACCACATCCTGGGAAACACTCTAATAATCCCCTTTTGAGATATATATATATAATTTATGCCCTGGCAATGCTGAAGTATGCATGGACAGCCCATATATGGCGGTTCTGTTGATTATGTTTCATTGTCTAAGTTGAAGAGGTTAACTGACCAGGTCTCTACCTCAAGAGGGCACCAGATCTCATTAGAGATGGTTGGGAACCACTGTGTAGTTGCTAGGAATTGAACTCAGGACCTTCAGAGGAGCAAGCAGTGCTCTTAACTGCTGAGTCATCTCTCCAGCAGAGAAACCTAACTAACACACTGATTTTTTTTTTTTTTATAATTTTGGTTGTGAGCCTAGCCTTTAATGGCGGCGCCACCTCTCTAGCCCGTACACTGATTTTTTTTAATGAGAGTTCTTGGAGATTGAACGCAGGTTCTCATGAACGCAAAGCCAATGCTTTTCCTAAGTGAGACATCTTCATAGCCCTAATTATTATTACGAATGTTTTGATGCAGGTGCATCACCTGTAATCCTAGTCCTGGCGAGGCAGGGGTGGAGGTCCAAGAATTCAGGGCCATCTTGGATGTGGTGAGACTTTGTCACACACAGAAGTCTTGGTAGGGACTGGGGATATAATAGTTGGTAGGATGCTTGCCTTGTATGCATGATGTCACAAGCTGAATGCCCAGCAACACACACACACACACACACACACACACACGGGGGCAGGGAGAGAGAGAGAGGAAAAGGAGGAGGAGGAGGA
>NW_004949122.1:5093736-5103265 GCF_000317375.1 Microtus ochrogaster | reverse complement strand
AGGAGGAGGAGGAGGAGGAGGAGGAGGAGGAGGTTTCAGTAAAAGTAGTACTTTGAGCCCACAGTTGTAAAGGCATCAATATAAATGACGTGAGAGAAAACAAACAGGAAAGGCTCTTCCCATGACTCTTTCCATCACGTATGCTGGTTCCTTGGTGTAGGCCTGTCTAAGCCATCATCCTCACTTGTCTCCTGACCCGCAGTTCCTCTTTGCTGGTGTTGGAACTTGTACCTGCCTTATGTCTGCCCAGTCTCTTTTGGAACGATGTCAGTTCACTGTAAAGTATTAAAGGCTGTGGGTGGTAACGTCTGGAAACCCTGAGTTTCAACTCTTCCTAGGTTTCTGCTGAGCAACCCACAAAGCCTGAGGCATTGTCTGGACAGGCAGGTGCTGTCCAGCAGAACTTGGGGTGGTGATGGACATGGTCTACTGCTACATCATCCATAGCACTAGCCACTGGCCACGGGTGACTGGTGAGTACCTGGAATGTGGCCAGACCTGCTAACTGGATTCTTTTTCTTTTTAATTAGCATACAAAGTAATGGGTTTTATTACGGCATTTCTATGCACAGATGTCATCATTCTCTGTTCTCATTTCTTTCTCTCATTCCCCTGTTCCACCCCCACACTCTGACTCCCCAGTTGATTCCCTTCTTTCCCCAAGTTCCCCCTCCTTCTCTGCTTTCTTCTTTGTTGTCTTTATGTTCTCCTCCTCTGCCCCCATTTTTGTTTTTGAGACAGGGCCCCACTATGCACCCCCGACTGGCCTAGAACTTGCTATATAAATCAGAGTGGTCCCAAACTCACTGAGACCCACATGCCTCTGTCCGCTGAGTTCCTGAACCAAAGGTGCCACCACCTCCCGGCTGTGATCCTGCTTCTTAAATCCCTGTATAAACTGTTTAGATTCCAGTGGTTGAAATGTGTATAAGGAATCTTGTATCCTATATGTGACTTCCACAGGCAGAGAGTGACTCATTTGAGCCATATAATTTTATTTAAAAAAAATATGTTTGAGCCATATAAATTTAGTTAAAAAAAACCAAAAAATAGGGTTATGAAATAATTTAAAAAATTGATACAGAAACTATTTTAAAATAAAACAACAGGCCGAGCAGTGGTGGCGCATGCCTTTAATCCCAGCACTCAGGAGGCAGAGGCAGGTGGGTCTCTGTGAGTTCAAGTCCAGCCTGGTCTACAAGAGCTAGTTCCAGGACAGCCTCCAACGCTACAGAGAAACTCTGTTTTGAAAAACCAAAAAAACAAAAAAAAACAAAAACCAAAAAAAAACCCCCAACAACAAACAATAAACACCTGAAGTCTAATTTCATAGACTCCACTTGAAATTCTCAGCTTTGAACATGAAATTGGGAGAAACAGGCAATGAAAATAATCCATTTAGCAAGAAGCAGTGATTCGTCAACCCAGCAATACCGACACAATACAAGGAGTGCCCGCGATCCACTCCGTTCAGGTCTGGGCTCTCACACAGTGCTCTGCAGGCTTCAGCACATCTGTTAGCAAGCCAAGTGCTCTTATGGGGCTTCTTGGTGGAGAAGTAATTAATTTCCGCTGTTTGCTTGTCTGCACAGAGGCTGTGCTATGCCTGCGCGAAATTGCTCTTCAGACACTCCTAAGTGTGTGATCAGTAACCTCTCGGAACTGCTCTCTCTGTGAAGGTGGGTCTTCCCGTGAGCAGACTCAAGAACAAAGCCCACTGTTTCAGTTCCTGAGCACCCTAAAGACTTGCAAAGACTGGGAGGGGCACAAACCACGCTAGAGCACCTACCATGCTGCCTCTTACTTAATTTTTCCTGGGAGGTGGGGGCTCCACTCTGCTACTGAGACACTCACTCTGGTCCTGAACTGCCAGGCGGGTAAGTGCTGATTTTGAAAGCCCGCCTGAAGATGCATCCGGTCTGATGTCGCCTGGGATCTCTGCAGTAAAGCTATTTTCTTTATGCATGGCATGGCCACCATGAAGCCAAGTGGCTGTGGCCACCTACACAAACTCTTGGTTGGAAGTCACAGTGATGAAATCAATAAACAAGCAGGGAGAACCAGGTCTACTGCAGTGGTAATGGGGGTGGTTAACATTCCTTCAGAGAAGAAATGGGAGGAAGGGTCAGGAGACCCTTGCTTGAGATTCCAGGCACCTTTGTGTCCTGGTTTCCTGGGTTCTCAGGTGCTAGAGCAGAGGAAGTGGCAGGTTTACCGGGAAGCTGGGACTCCAGCCACGCAACAGCTTTGGAATCATCCTAGTCCTGCAGGCAACATCAGGAAGCTCCTAGCTCATCAGACTGAGCTTGGATGGATCATTCATTTGGTCTGTTGGTATGCTACATCAGGCAAACGGTCGTCTCTCCTTTTCCCCCAGGAAAGCTAACATAACAGGTGTAAGCAGGCTTGCTGGTTTTCCTCTTGTATTTTTGTCATGGTATGGATTAAACAGCGACAATTTTAGAAACACATTTTAAAGTGAAATTGTTATGTGACACTATCTGATGTTTTCAGATAGAAAATGTTTGTTATCTTTTCCAGTTAAGCCGAATATATCAGTCAGGTGACGGCAGCGGCACACACCCTTAATCCGAGCACTTGGGAAGCAGAAGCAGGTAGATCTCTGAGTTTGAGGCCAACCTGGTCTACAGAGTGAGTTCTGGTACAGCCAGGACTACACAGAGAAACCCTGTCTTTAAAAACCAAAATAACAACGACAAACCCCTGGATATATCATTATGAACCACCCGCTTTAATGTAGAGGCAACCTGTCTGCACAGGAGAAAAAAATATGAAGTCATGTTCATTTGTCGAATCACATGGGGTACGGTACAGATTTTATTTTACAGGGTGTGCCCTGGTGAAGATTACTGACATACAATGTCCTTGATTTGGGCCTCTATATTATTTTCCATTTAAGTTTAAAACATTTTTACATCACTTATGAGATGAATTATGGGCAGCAAGATGGCTCAGTGGAAGCTTGCAGCCAAGCCTGTCAGACTGAGTTCAACCCTCAGAAGCCACACGGTAGAGGAGAGGACCAATTCCAGAAAGCTGTCTCTGACCAACATATATGCACTGTGGCATGCAAGCATGTACTCAGATATAAGAGAAATAAAAAGTTTAAAACTTTTTCATTTTTAAATTCCACCTAATTTAGATTCCACACCATTTCTTTTCTGACCATTGGAATATTGCAGTGTCGAGTAACAAAAGATAAAAATAAAAACATCGCAGTTTAAATCTACCGATACGTACAGCGTGAACACATTTAATTACGGCGGTAAATCCTGACGCCCGGAACTCATTCAGAAGCAGTCACTGAAAGACCTCTGGGATCTCCCTATTGTCCACAATGAGTGTGTGGATGATCCCTTCTCTTCTCTTCCCGCTGCTGACGGCTTTTATGTAACAACCGTGGTTCCCAATACTGAAGTGTGTTTCAGTCCCATCGTCTACAAACTCGCCCTAGGACAGCAAGGGAGGAAGCATCAGTGTCCAGAAATCGCTTTGTTGGAGCAGTAACGACGTCTAAAATCACCAGTGGTAGAATGAATAATGTGTTGGTAAAACTTACGCATCGCAGACTTAGAGCTTAAAGCTTAAGCTTACAAAACTTTATGATTCCGTTATAAATCAAGAGTTTATTTCTTTATTCTTATTCACTAATTGTTTTGGTTTTTGAAACAAGTTCTGACTCTGTAGTCACATTTAGGTTAAGCCAGAACTCACTGGCCTTAATCTCCTGGTCCTCTTGCCTCTACTGAATTCTATCATGATGGTGACCTTGATAGAAGTACTCTTGTGCCCATTTGACAGATGAGAAAACAGAGGTAGATGGCTTGAAAGTGCACTCTGCAAGGACACTACTCTCAACCAGTTCAAAATCCTGCTTCCTTTGGGGTATTAGGTGGTTTGTAAAAAAATAAAAATAAACACTTAGTAATGAAAACCGGACACCACTATCAAGCACCTGAAATATGTCTACTTAGCAATGAGATCCACACCGTAAGTTTAAAATACATACCTGATCTGAAGCCCAGTGGGAACCTATACATGTACATAGCTCACTAATAATTTCTTTTGTTGATTACATGTTAGATTATAATTCCTTTCTTTTGTTTTTTGAACTAGAATCTTATTCTGTAGCCCAGGCTGACTTCTAATTTAATTATGCAGTCCACACCATCCTGGAACTCATGGTAACTGTCCTGCCTCAGTGCTCCGGTGCTCCCACAGCCAAATGCTGGGTTTGCAGATAGGAGTCTCCATCCTCATCTTAATAGTCTTGATACTTTGATTTAAGTTAAACATTAAAATTAATTAACTTTAATTTTTTTTAGCATGCCTGCTGAAATGTTAAAATCACACATGAGACTTAATAATACTTATGGTTCACATTCTATCTCTGCTCAACAGCACCAACAGGGAGATAGAAACAGTGGAGAGAGGGGAAGAAGAGCCTTAGAGTCGTAGTTCTCAACCTGTGGGTCATGACCCCATGAGGGGAGGGAGGGAGTTGCCTAAGACTATTGGAAAACACAGAGATTTACATTATGATTATGATAGCAGTAGCAAAATTACGGTTAGGGAGTATCACCAAAAAAAAAATTTTATAGTTAGGGGTCAGCACAACTTGAGGAACTACATTAAAGGGCTGAAGCATCAGGAAGGTTGAGGAGGCCCTAGAGGATAGATCAAGGAAACCATGATCAAAGCCTTCACACTAGGGAGCTCACTTAACATGCTTAACACACTGGGTCTGGTCCCAGCACTGGAAACTCAGACAAACAAAATACACACGCACCCTCCTCCACCCCTGTCCACATCCCTTGACTATGAGCATCCCGGAGACCAAGCAGACACAGAGCTAGAAGGGAAGGGAGATGCACTGAATACTGACCCAGGCACACCTTTGGGTGCAGAGATCCTCACCCCGTTAACACTGATGCTTGGGGAAAGCCTTTGAAGGACAGGACAAGGGTTAACCACACAATCCCAGTAAGCTGCTTCTTGACAAGCATCATGTGGGTGATACTATTTAGGGGAAAAATGCAAAGGAGAAAGAAACCTTCAGGGAGGGAGCCCGAGCACTCCTGGCAGGTATGTACAGCCAGGGGCGGGGTGGAGGCAGGCTGCTGGGCTAGTTCACTGTCCATTCTGCTCTGCAGCTGAGTTATAGTTACAAGAAGGGGACAACCGGATTACAAAGGACTGTTTTTCACACTGGTTTCCTGTCCGTTACTAAGGAACGAAGACATAACGAGTGAATGCGATTTTTACCTTATTTCAAACCACTTTTCCCTCAGGGGTAGGCGTGGAACCCTGAAGCTAACACAGGTTAGGTGAGTGTTCTACAACACTCCATGTCAAGTACTCCAAAGCATTCTCAGTCCTTAAAAACACGCCACTAATGCCGTAGAACAGCCTTTTCAGTTGTACTCGAGAACTCCTTGAGAGTGGAGGAAATGTGATTGCAACGTGCTGAGTATCTAGAGACTTCCAGGGGAGCCGTGGTCATTAGGTCTGTGTGGTTAGCCCACAGCAGGTACCTGACCACACGCATGGTAATGACCGCTCTTCTACAGGGACCATATGGGCCTGGAGAACTCCCTGGACCTCTGCATGAACAAGACTACTCTCAGCAGGTTTATTCCGAGGATGGCCTTACATTTTGGAGCTAAAGCCCAAAAGACCAGGTTACATCTGCCAGGCTTAACAAATGAAAATACGCCGCTGGGCGACGGTAGCTCCTGCCTTTAATCCCAGGAGAGGCAGGTGGATCTCTGTGAGTTCAAGCCCAGCCTAGTTTACAGAGCAAGTTCCAGGACAGGCTCCAAAGCTATGCAGAGAAACCCTGTCTTGAACTGACCCCCTCGACAAAAAAAAAAAACAAACAAACAAAACAATGAAAACACCTTTGCTACTGCTGATTTCTACCTCCTCAGACCACCGGTTATGAGATTGAATAGATTTGAGGTGGCCAGCTGAGTAGTTCCCCCCTAAACAGCCTTTTCTCTCAGCACCTTAACCCCCTTCCCTACTTCTGGAGTGGGAGCAACTAGACTCTGTAATGGGAGAAGGTGAGCAGAACAGAGAGCTAGTCCTTTGCAATACTGGTCTACAGATTCTGCTCATCTTCTGGCATTTGTGACAATGCCCTTTGTTGTTTACCTCCATATTGTCTGACACTGTGTACATCACTACTTTTTAAAAAGCAAACAAACAAATAAAACCCCTCACTTTTGGAAAAGTGCGGTGGCTTTGAGGATATATGCAAAGCCTTCCTACCCAAGTGTAATCTGCCGTCAGCAGCACTGGCAGGGCAGAGGGCGGAAAGCTAGAATTCTCCTATCATCGGTGCCCAGGGGATTTCTTGGGGAACAACCCCCCCCCCCAGGACAGCAGCTCTTGGGGAAGGAACTTTTAAAAATGTGAACACTTCTCAGGATAAAAGCCTAACCAGGAGAGACAAGGTAATGTGTCTGGTTGTGCCAGCTCAGACTGCAGGTTGTCTCCAGGCTCTCACTGCCCCAGGAACTGTCTGACAAAGATTTTCAGAACTTAGAGTAAAAGACAATTCCTACACTTTTTGGTTTAACTAAGATTACCTTGGTTAACTATAGAATCACCAGAACTAGAACTTGGTTGTGGCAGTTCACACTTGCAACGCCAATGTTGAGTAGGCTGAGGCGAGGGGATTGAGTTTGAGGCTAGCCTGGGCTACATAGGAAAAAAAAGTCCTAGAATAAGGAAATGCAGTCGCATTTGGTCATTGATCCACACGCACTAGGAATAATTAAGGGCTGACTTACCGCCGATTCTATTATTTTACCGTTGCACCACACATCCATAGTGTTTTTCTCTGTAAAAGGAACAACATTGAAATATTATAATTCTATATTCAAAGTCAATCTTTTGTATTTATTTTAATTTGTATGTGTAAGGGTGTTTTGCTTGCATATATGCCTGTGTACCACATGTGTGCCGAGTGCCCACAGAGACCAGAAGAGTGTAGTACCCCTGCCAGCTGGAACTATCTACCCCAAATAGGAAAAGAGAAACCTGGGCTTGGCAGCCCATGCCTGTAACTCCAGCACTCAGGAGGCAAGGGCTGGATGATGACTTTGAAATTCAGACCCTCTTGTTTCTATCTCTCTGGGACTACAGTCATGTGCCGTAATAAACCAATGTATTATGTGTCATGGTAGAACTCACACTCAGGGCTTCCTGAATTCTAGGCAAGCACTCTATCTGCTCTCCTCCCCTCCCCTCCCCTCTCTTCTCCTCTCCTCTTCTCTCCTCTCCTTTCCCCTCCCTCTTCTTCCTTCTCCCCCCTCCTCTTATCCTTATTCTGAAGTATAGGGTGTCCTGGAGCTCACTATGTAGATCAAACTGACCTCTAACTTGCAACCAATACTTCTGCTTCAACTTCTTGAGTAGTATGATTATAGGCATGAATTACCTTTCTTGGCTTGATAGACTTTTTTCATTAAATAATCTTTTTTTTTTTTTAAAAAAAAAGCTGCTTTGTTAATCCCAGCATTTGGGAGGTAGACCGGTTTGAATCTCTTAAATCTCTATGACTTTGAAGTCAGTCTGGACTACACAGTGGGACTCTGCCCCAAAGGGTAGCGGTGGGGCACTGAAGAGAAGTTAGGGACGCTTGCTGCTATTGTAGAGGATCCAGATTTCTTTCCCAGCACCCACATGCTGGCTATAACTCTGGTCCCAGTTATGGTGTCCTTTTCTGGTCTAACAGGCACTAGACATGCAAGTAGCACACATACATAAATGTAGAAACACATACACATAAAATAAAAACAAACTTTTTAAAAAGTCACTTTGTTCAGCCAGGTAGTGGGGGTGCACACCTTTGATCCCAACATTCAGGAGGCTGAGGCAGGCGGACCTTTGTGAGTTTGAGGCCAGCCTGGCCTACAAAGTGAGTTCCAGGACAGTTAGAGCTACACAGAGAAACCTTGTCTCAAAAAACAAAACAAACCAAACAATGAACAAAGAGCCACTTTGTTCAAAACTGCCACAATGACATCTAATACTTTGTATGCTAATCTAGAAGTTTTTAAGAATTAATAAGTGATCCTACTGCACATACTGGCTTTGTGGGAGCCTAGGCAGTTTGGATGCTCACCTTACTAGACCTGGATGGAGGTGGGTGCTCCTTGGACTTCCCACAGGGCAGGGAACCCTGATAGCTCTATGGGCTGACAAGGGAGGGGAACTTGATTGGGGGAGGGGGAGGGAAATGGGAGGCGGTGGCTGGGAAGAGACAGAAATCTTTAATAAATAAATAAGCGGGAAAAAAGAATTAATAAGTGAAAGCTATTTGCTAGCCTTCAGTTTAACAATAGAATGGAAAGGCATGGATATCTGTGTATTCTCAGTACCTGGTACTGGTAGACTAACTGCTATTTTCAAGATAGTTAACAGATATGATCTAAATAGATGAACTAACATGATCATAGTAAATTTGATTTAGTGATAGGAACTGAAGTAGGAAGACTAGAAGTGAGGAGGCTAGTTTTAAAAATCCTACTGGGGGGGCTGGAGAGATGGCTCAGTGGTTAAGAGCATTGCCTGCTCTTCCAAAGGTCCTGAGTTCAATTCCCAGCAACCACATGGTGGCTCACAACCATCTGTAAAGAGGTCTGGCGCCCTCTTCTGGCCTCCAGGCATACACACAGAATATTGTATACATAATAAATAAATATTTAAAAAAAAATCCTACTGGGTAGGAGAGATGGATCAGCGGGTAAAACAGTCACCATGCAAGCATGGGAACTAGAATTGGAACCCTGGAACCCACATAAAGCTCCAATGGGTGTCATGGGTCTTTAGTCTCCATCTTTCTACGGTGAGATGGGATTCAGAGCCAGGAGAATCCCCTAACTTGTGTGCTAGCTAACCTGCTGTATCAGAAGAAACCAAACAAGATGGAAGGCCAGGACCAACACCCAAGGCTGTCCTCTGACCTCTATGTGGCCCCTAGAGCACTCACACACAATGTACACATGTACATATATTACATATACATCATGCACACCATATAGATAACACATATACATTTGTCCTAGTTAACGTCAGCTGCCAACTTGACATGCCTATAGTCATCTGAGGGAGCCTCAATTTCCTAGATCGGACTGGTCTGTGGCCATGTCTGTGACGGACTGTCTTGAGTTAGGATGGATGTGGAAGGAGGAGCAGAGAGAGCAAGCCTGAAAGCAGTGCTTCTCCATGATTCCTGCCTCCAGGTTCCTGGCTTGAGTTCCTGGCATGACTTTTGTCAAGATGGACTATAACCTGCAAGCTAAAAGAAACCACCCTTTCTTCCTCATGTGGCTTTAGGTCACAGTTTTGATCACAACAGAAGAGAAAATAGGACAACATTTTTTAAAAAAATCTTTAGCTGGAATTGATGGCTTTCTTTCTTCTTTTTCTTCTTCCTCTTCCTCTTCCTCCTCCTCCTCCTCCTCCTCCTCCTCCTCCTCCTCCTTCTTCTTCTTCT
>NW_004949122.1:5071336-5093601 GCF_000317375.1 Microtus ochrogaster | reverse complement strand
TCTCTCTCTCTCTCTCTCTCTCTCTCTCTCTCTCTCTCTCTCTCTCTCTTTCTGTTTTTTTGAGACAAGGTTTCTCTCTGTAACAGCTCTGTCCTGGAACTCACTCTCTAGACCAGGCTAGCCTCGAACTCACAGAGATCCACCTGCCTCTGCCTCCCGAGTGCTGGGATTAAAGGTGTGTGCCACTACCGCCTGCTTAAAATCCTATCTTACTAATAAACCTTACATTTCTAACTTTTAAAACCTTTTTGTCTTTTGATTTTGTTTCTCAAAACAGACCCTGGGTGTCCTGGAACTCTCTATGTAGACCAAGCTGGGTTTAAGCTCAAAGATCCTCCTGCCTCTTTCTCCTGTTGCTGGGATTAAAGGTGTGCACCACCAGGCCTGGCTGTAACCTTTTTTTAATTTAATTTTTTTCATTAAATGTATGCATTTGTTTGTGATATGTGCACAGGAGTGTAAGTGCCCTAGGAAGCCAGATGAGGATGGCCAGTTCCTAGCTATAGAGGTCCAGGTGGTTTTGAGCCACTAGACATGGGTGCTGGGATCTGAGCGCTGAGAGAAAAGTGTGTGCTCTTAACTGCTGGCCCATCTCTCCCAGTTCCTCCTGTTCTGTGTCAGTGTCCGCTTTACTGCTGCCTCCACCTTTTAGCCTTGATATGGTTCACAATTTTATAATAATGATAGTACTGAAACTGACTCTTGTCCACAGAAATGCAAATGCATCTCACCCTCTCTGTTGACACCGAATAGTTTCCCATCTGTCTGCAAACCCATTTCAGCATTCCTGAGCACCCAAGTATATATGTACACATGTAGCTGCATGTGAACATATATATGTATTACTGCCTATGTGTATATGTTTGATTTTGTTCATTTTTTTCTGTTTTCCCCCCAGTTTTCTCGTTTTGGGGGGAATGATTTTGCTTTTGCTTTCATCTTGAAACTGGGGCTCAGACCTAGGGCGTTGCACGTGCTTGGCAGGTGCTGTACCACCACCCCACACCTCCAGCTCTGTGTTTTGTTTAGAAATTCTCCTTTGAACTGTCCCTTAACATCTTTCCTTGTTAAATAATGAGAGAAATAAAAAGCTTCACGTTTATGTAAAAATAAATTATTCTCCTGTCAGACAAAACAAAACCTTGAGTGTTGATTAAATATTGGATGATGACTTGCTCAATGGAAGCATGAGGAAAAGGCGGCTCCTGCAATGTTTCTCCTATTAAATCTCTCACTTAACTCTGCGGAAGGAAGGATTGGATAGTCACCATAAAAATCTAATATGGTCTGTGTGGGTTCAAGCTAAATGGGGTGACAGAGCTGAGAGGGAGAAGGGGTCACAATCTCCTATCCCTAAGCAGGAAGTGATTTCCAATTGACAACTGCTGGCAAAGAAAGAAAATCAGTTTTCTCCCAATGAAATTTCACTGGCTCTGGAAACCACACTTATCAGTAGGCCCCATACCCAGCCGTGACCAACACAAAACACACTCAGTGGTGTTCTTATAGATTTGTTTTCTTATATTGCTTTGTTTGGGTTTTTGAAAAAAATCTTATAAATCTTTTGCTTGTATATTAGGGGTTCCAATTTTGTGTTTTTGTTGATTTTTATTTATTTTATTTTATTTTTTTGTTTGTGTGTCTCTGTGTACATGTGTTTCTTGTGATTTTTTCCAGTTTTTAAATTCTGCTTTGTTTGTTTTTTTAAAATTTACCTGTTTGTTTGCTAAAGAGATTTAAAAAGCATGGCATTGGATGGATGGGGAGGTGGGGAGGATCTGAGAGAAGATTGAGGAGGAGAAACCATTTATCAGAATATATTGCAGAATGTATTTAATGAACTTTCAATTAAAAAAATTCAGAAGCTGGAGAGATGGCTCAGAGGTTAAGAGCAGTGGCCATTTTTCTAGAGGTCCTGTGTTCAATTTCCAGCAACCACATGGTGACTTGCAACCATCTGTAATGAGATCTGGTGCCCTCTTCTGGCCTGCAGCGATACATGCAGGCAGAATGCTGTACATATAATGAAAAAATAAATCTTAAAAATAAAATTCTGCAAAAACAGGCCTGACTCACCCAAAACAATTCTAAAGTTCTCGCCATCCAAGTGCAGTACCCAGGTGTTGGTGGTCTTTGCTCTGTTTTCCACATATTTCTTGAAGCTTTTCCCCTCAATTTCCAGAATATATTTCAAAACATAAGTTTTGACAGGAAGTATACGTATGGTGGCTTTGATTTTTCTAGCTCCAATGCAGAAGGTTTCTTTGCCCACTAAATTGAACATCCACTCTTTTCTTATCTCTTCCTAGACGACAAAATAAAATAGGTTAAAATGTACACACAGAGGGAAGTTTAACTTTTTCTTCACACATTTTATTGTCTATATTTTTCATTCATCACTTTCAAACATGAAACTCAAAGAATGGGGATAAAAAGAATCTGACTCTTTCTCTTTACAGCGTAAAGGAATATGACAGAATATGACAGAATTTCTAAAAGGCTGAATAATCTTCGAAATGTTAGCTAAGAGAGTTCACGATCCAATAATTAATGAGGTATAAAGGACTCATTGAGGTGTGATTAAGGATAATATTCAGGATAAAACTCATAAAGTTAAATAAACCTTAGATCCAAAAGTAAAAGAGTTATGCTACATCAAAATGATGACATATTAAAAGGAACACGCAGGTCATCCAAGGGCTACCTACAGGTTAATTTTATGTGTCTGTTTGGCTAAACTAAGGATGTTAGTGTTTGTCTGTGAGTACATGCTGTAGTCTGGGTAAAACTGAATGGAAGTTCTGTTCCTAACATAGCATGTCCTGGAAACTTGGTTCCCAGTGTAGCACCCTAAAGAGGTGGTGACACTTACAATGGATTCCAGGGAAACTTTAATATATAACATGTAAGAAATAATAAAAACTTCAAGGTGCTTGAGGTGGGTGGAAAATATTATAAGAATTAGGAAGTATGGCCTTGCCAGGTGGTGGTGGTGCCTGCCTTTAATCCCAGCACTCAGGAGGCAGAGGCAGGCAGATCTCTGTGAGTTCGAGGCCAGCCTGGTCTACAAGAGCTAGTTCCAGGACAGGCTCCAAAGCTACACAGAGAAACTCTGTCTCAAAAAACAAAATAGCACAAAACAAAGCAAAAAAGGACATGTGGCCTGGTTTGGGAAGTGTGATGTGGGATTCCCCCTCTGTATGCTGTGATTACCATTAATGAATAAAGAAACTGCTTTGTATCTATAGCGGGGCAGAATTTAGCTAGGCAGGGAAAACTAAACTGAATGCTAGGAGAAAGAAGGCAGAGTCAGAGAGAAGTCAGGGAGCTGCCACCAGAGACAGACACCCTGAAACTTTGCTGGTAGGTCGCAACTTCTTGGTGATGCACAGATGAATGGAGATGGGTTAAATTAAGATCTAAGTGTTAGCCAATACGAAGCTAGAGCTAATGGGTCAAGCAGTAATTTAAATAATATAGTTTCTGTGTGATTATTTCGGGTCTGAGCAGCCAGTCAGCTCGGAAACAAACAAGTGGCCTCTTTACTACGGAAGTGTGTCACTGGGGGTGGGCTTTGAGGTTTCAAAAGCTCATGCCAGGCCCAGAGGCTCACTCTCTCTTCCTGCTGCCTGTGGATCAGCTGAGAACTCTTCGCTGCTTCTCCAGCACCATTCCTGCCATGTCTACTGCCATGCTTTCTGCCATGTTGATAATGGACTAAACCTCTGAAATTGTAAGCAAGCCCTAACTAAACACTTTCTTTTATAAGAGTTGCCTCTGTCATGATGCCTCTTCAAAGCAATAAAACACTAGGAAGTGATCAAAACGCAATGTTGTTTGTACTTTATGAATTCATAATATCAAAGTTTTTTTAAAAAATAATTTTTCTGTGTGTGGTGGCACATAACTTTAATTCCAGCACTTGGGAGGCAGATGAAGGCGAATCTCTGTAAGTTCAAGGCCAGCCTGTGTACACAGTGAGTTCTAGGACAGTCAGTGCTACTTAGACCCTGTCTGAAAAGAAAAGGTCATTTTAAGTTTAAATACCAGATATCATATTCTTGTATCCTTCCGTAACTACCACTGGATTGCTTTATATAGAAAAATAAATAGGTGAAAAACATAACCATTGTCAGAAAAAAGCCCTGATTTTCTATATGAAGAAGCTACAACAGTAAAACCAAGCTCCAGAGCTGAAGAGATGGGCTCCATGTTAAACTGCTCTTCCAGAGGACCCAGGTTCAATAATACCCCGCACCCACATGGCAGCTCACAACTGTCTGTAACTGCAGGCTCAAGGGATCTGATACCCTATTCTGTCCTCAAAGAATTCCAGACACAGGTGGTGCGCCTGCATTCAGACAGGCAAAACATCCTTACCCAGTAAAACAAACAAACAAACAAATAAACAAAAGCTTAAGAAAACAAGGTGCTGTAGTCTTGCATGCTTTTAATCCCAGCACTGGGGAGTGAGCAACAAGAGGTTCTCTATGAGGTCTCGATCAGTCCTGTCTATACAGCAAGTTATTAGGAGATCCACAGGGAGACCGCATCTCAAAGAAAGAGGGAGAGAGGGAGGAGTATGAGCTATACAGTCTCTTTATGTTTTCCTACCTTTCCATCCACATATACGACTCGTTTTCCTGATGTGGTCCCATGTTCAAACTCAATCTTGTGGATTCCATCACTTAAAATAACGTCCCAAATAGCTACAACATCTGACATTTTCCCTGGGCTATAAAGAGGGCAAAGGAAATAAAAATGAAGTCATTAAAATGGGCTAAAACCGGAGCCAATTAATCCTCTCAGATGAAAATAACAGATTTCTTTTTTCTTTTTTCCTTCCTTCATTCCCTCTTCCTTCCTTCCTTCCTTCCTTCCTTCCTTCCTTCCTTCCTTCCTTCCTTCCTTCCTTCCTTCTTTCCTTCCTTCCTTTCTCTTTCTTCCTTTCTTCCTTTCTTTTTTCCTTTCTCTCTCTCTTCCTTTCTTTCCTTACCCCCCCCACCCTTTCTCTCCCTCCCTCTCTCTCTCTGCCAGACTGCTGTGTATTCCAGGCTGGCTTCAACTTCCTATGCAAGCCTGATGATCAAAGTTTGACCCCTAGGGCGGAGAGAGACGACTCCACAGAGTTGTCCTCTGACTTCCACACATACTTCATGATACACACCCCAACATACATGTTCACACATCACTGAAAAGCAAAGCAAAAAACCCAAAAAACTCAACAAAAAGCCAAGTCCGTGGTTTTATGGGCTGTGCTCTTTAGTTGTTCAAAGTCTTGTACTTTCCCTACAAATATCAGCCTTCAGCTTTTCAGGTTATTGTTTATTTGAACCTATTTTCAAACAATACTGTCCTAGGCAGGCATGGTGGCACGTACCTGCAATCCAAGCATTTGGCAGGTAGAGGCAGGAGGATGTCAGGAGTTCAAGGTCATCTTCTGATGCAGAGAGGCCACTGGAGACCCTGTCTAAATCAAACCAAACCAAACCACAATAAAACACCAAGATGCTGCTCCAACCAGTGGATTCACTGAAAAGTAACAGTGTGTTTTGATGATGACAGAGGTACTGGCTCGTGGCAAGGAAGACCTAAAATCCTGTGCAGAGTGATATCCCTGAGGCTGTCGCTTGGCACCTGGTATGGCCTACCTACCATGCATGAGAGTGATGAATGCTCCCAGCCCAGCCCAAGGGTTCTGGCTCCGGTTGAGTGGGATCTGCAAACCCCAAGACGGGAAGAGTGCTACGTTGTCTCAGTGTCCCCTGTCTAGTGCATATCTCGGTGTTCTGTTTGTTGTTTCTGTAGTTAGATACACTGCTACACAGCTAAGGGGCCTGTGGGAACCTACCTGACTCACAGGCCACAGAGTTCACAGGGACCATAAGTGGCTTCTGGTACAGGAAGGAAAGACCTGTGTTGCCCCCAGTACATCAGTTTTAATGGTAGGAACAACAACAATGAGTCCAGCTGTAAACTACCCTTACACCTGGCAGGTGCCAATAATGTAGGACCAGAAGGAAGCTGTCAATTGTTCTTTTCAAAAGCTTTTCTAAACTCCCCCCTTTAAATGCATTTATTTCAAGTATATTTTAGACCCACCCCCTTTAAAATATAATAATTAAAACAAATAGCCAGGGCCTTGTGCTTTCCAGGCAAGCACTCTACTACTAAGGGTTATCCCCATCACTTTTGGGGTGTTTGTTTGAGATAGAGTTTCACCCACTTTCAGGGTTTTTTAGACAAGGTTTACTCTATAGTCCAGGCTGGCCTCATCTTCCTCAGTGCTGGGATTACAGATGTAAGCCACCCTTCCTGACTTGGTTTTTCTTGATTTGTTTCAATCTTTTATGTTTTCATTTTATTATTTTTTTTGCTTACCTTTTGTTTTGTTTCATATCTTCTAAAAGATATGTCTGTGTACATGTGAGTGCATGTGCGGGCAGGTGTGTGTGCAGGTGTGTGTGCAGGTGTGTGTGCCTGTCAAATGTCTTATGTCACTTTCTAGTTCTTTGAGGCAGGATTTCTCCCTAAACTTGGATCTTGTGTTTTCTTACCTAGTAGGAAGCCTACAAACCCCAGGGATCTTTCTGTCTCTGCTAGACTCAGAGCTGGGGTTAAAAGCACATGCTGGATGCCTGGTCTGTTCTCTGGGAATGGGGATCTGAACTTTGGTCCTCATGATTGTGCAGCAAGTGTTCTTAGTGGATGGGACATCTCTCCACCCTTACTATTACAAAGGGGACATATAGGCACAGATAATAATAGTGAGTGACTTTAATCCCTGACTCTTATCAGTAGAGAGATCTTCCAGACTAAAGAGCATGAAGCTTCAGAGTAAAAATGCACCATAGATATAAAAAGGATTTTAGAAACATCTATAGATTGTTTAACATCTGTGGAATACATTTTCTTCTCAGTAGCGCATAGAATTTCTTTAAAATACCATTTTTAGGCCACAAATCTTAACAAATACAACAAAATTGAAGTAATTTCTTTTTTTTAATCGTACCAAATCCTAATGGAATAAAACTAGGAATAAAAGCAAAGGCACCTGCAGAAGCTGTAGCCATACACAGAGAAGGAGCAATATACACTCTATTGGGAGACAAGGTCTTAGTCCGTAGCCTAGGCTGCCCTAGAACTTACCTTGTAGCAATCCTCCTGACTCAGTCTCTACATGATGGGATTACTGGCATGAGCTAACACTTCTGACTGCCACAAGTACAGCCTTGATTATACCGGGTATCATTGATGAACTCAAGAAAGAAGACATATGTCTTAACCAACAATAAATGCTGGTTACAGAACTGTTATTGGGGATGTTAGGAAATGCAGCCACCATGGAAATCAGCATGCAGGTGTCTCAAAAACAAAACCAAACAACCTGTAGTGGCATTTCATTTGTATTTTAATAAATAAAGCTTGCCTGAAGATCAGAGAGTAAACCAGCTCTACTGTTCAACTTTACAGACCAGGCAGTGGTGACACACACCTTTAATCCCAATAGCCATAAATACTGGGTGGTGGGTGCATGCCTTTAATCCCAGTGGTGCACACCTTTAATCCCAGCCCAAGAGAGGATTATAAAATGAGAGGAGACAGCTCTCAGGCACAGCCTCATTCTGAGATTCCTGGAGGCAGGATCACCATTTTTAGACTGAGGTAGAGGTAAGAGCCAGTGGCTGGCTGTTTTGCTTTTCTGACCTTTAGGTTGAACCCCAATTTCTATCTCTGAGTTTTTATTAATCATGCTTCAACAACCCACAAAGACTTTGTAGCTATAGGACTAATTAAATACCATAAAGAATCTAACTCAGCATGCGCTTGACATATCTATACACTTATGTTTATTTGGGCACTCTGTACAATAGTTAATACATAGAATAAAGCTTAGTGCCCATCAACATGTAAATGGATAAAGAAAATAAAGTCTGTATTAATAGTGGAGTATTATTTATCCACAAAAAATGCAAAAAAAGGTTGTTACTGGACAACCGACAGAACTGAAAATCAACATGCTGAGGCAGAGAAACCACACCCAGAAAGACAGATGTTACATATTCAGTCTAAAACAAACAAACAAACAAAAACCCAAAGCAAAATACACCAAAAACCAAGACATGAGAGCAGAAACTATTTGGGAAAAGGAAGGCAACCAGCAGATGTGTTAATGGGTGGGGACCTAGGGGTTGTTGGGAGGGATGGTCAAAGCATTAATGTTCACTGCTAGAGCCTTTTGAATAGGGTCACTCATAAAACTGCAGGGAGGCAAGTTGCCTGGCCCCAGGGTCAGATACTTCTGAGGTGTGGACATGGCCACCATAGATGGATGGCTTCAAGCTGTCCTCTGCCCTGCTGTCTGGATTGTGGCCTCCCTCACCTGTGCAATTGTGGCCTTCGCAAAGCAGCATGTCCGGTCTGACTTATTAGACCACACAGTCTTGCTCCTGCAGCAAGCTTGGGGACCGGAAGATCTGGAAGCATGCGTGTGGAACAGTACAGGCGGGTCCCTGCCGCCCTGCTTCTTGACCCTACCGGTGAGGTTGTCTACTCTGATGCTTTGTTCCCTTCACAAGCTTTCCTCAGTCTGTATCCCAGACATCACCAAGTCCCGCCCCGTGAGCAAAGCCCAACAACAAACGTTGCTAAGAGCCATCTTCACAGGGTACCTGGCTCTGTTGCCGGGGTGAAACTGGTGGGCAAAACCCCAGGACCGGTGCTGCACTGAAGCCCGAGGAAGGTAAATCTGCTAGTGACATTGGCTTTCAAAAACCAGTTTCTGGCATCCCTTTCCTTTTCTCCCCATCGTGATAGTGGAGATCGGGCTGATGTTCGATGTCTCATAAATCGCCTGAATTGGTCTTGAACTCATTCTGTAACCCAGACAGACCTCAAGCCTGCAACTCTCCAGAGTTCAACCTTTATTTTTTTAAAGACCCAGACTCTTTTTTTTTTTTTTTCGAGACAGCATTTCTCTGTAGCTTTTTTTGGTTCCTGTCCTGGAACTAGCCTGGGCTCTTCTAGACCAGGCTGGCCTCGAACTCACAGAGATCCACCTGCCTCTGCCTCCCGAGTGCTGGGATTAAAGGCATGCGCCACCACCGCCCGGCAAAACCCAGACTTCTTTTTTTTTTATATTTATTTATTATGTATACAATATTCTGTCTGTGTATATGCTTGAAGGCCAGAAGAGGGCACCAGACCCCATTACAGATGGTTGTGAGCCACCATGTGGTTGCTGGGAATTGAACTCAGGACCTTTGGAAGAGCAGGCAGTGCTCTTAACCACTGAGCCATCTCTCCAGCCCAAGACCCAGACTTCTTAAGGTGGATATTGTGCCCCCATCTCTGTGTGAACTAGCCCTTGCCTTCTGTTTATTCCCATCCTTAAGGATGCAGGCAGGTTGCTTGGTGCTAGACATGTTCCCTCCGCCCCACGGCATCTTTTCATTCCTTCCCGAAACTCTCACTATGTCAGTTGTTTTTCTTGTGTCTTTTGTGTATTTTATTTTTATTAATTTTTAAAATTGAGTCTTGCTGTGTAATCCATTCTGATTTGGAACTCACTTTAACCAAGGCTGGCTCAGATTCTCCATTGCCTTAGCCTCCCCAGTGCTAGGATTACATCTGAATGAAGAATAGGCTTGGATAGTATTAGAACTCAGGACATACCACCCCCAAAATATTACTATAGGAGAACAGGACATTCTGAAGATGTTTTTGCATATTTTGAGCTGATGTTTGAATGTTTGTTAATTTTTTTAAAAACCCTAACTAGCATGATAGGCATCTTCCAAAAGTAACAAATGGTCCCCACACAAGGAGGCCCAACAACGCAACAGAGACATTTGAAGGGATCGAGGGCTTCCAAGGGCCTAGCATATTTGAGGTCTGTGATCATCTTAATGCTGGTGTCCTTTCAAAATTTGTATGTTGAAACTTGACTTCCAATAGAAGTCTTAAGAAGTGTGGCCTTGGGGGCTGGAGAGATGGCTCAGTGGTTAAGAGCATTGCCTGCTCTTCCAAAGGTCCTGAGTTCAATTCCCAGCAACCACATGGTGGCTCACAACCATCTGTAAAAGAGGTCTGGCGACCTCTTCTGGCCTTCAGGCATACAGACAGAATATTGTATACATAATAAATAAATAAATAAATAAATAAATAAATAAATAAATATTTAAAAAAAAAAAAGAAGTGTGGCCTTAGCTGGGCGGTGGTGGCGCACGCCTTTAATCCCAGCACTCAGGAGGCAGAGGCAGGCGGATCTCTATGAGTTCGAGACCAGCCTGGTCTACAAGAGCTAGTTCCAGGACAGGCTCCAAAACCACAGAGAAACCCTGTCTCGAAAAACCAAAAAAAAAAAAAAAAAAAAGAAGTGTGGCCTTTAGGAGGTGGTTATGTCCTGTGGGCACTGCCTTCCTGAATGGGATCAATATCTTTATAAAAGTGATGTGGCAGGTTCCGTTTGCCTCTTCCACTGGTCCTGTTCTGCCCAGCTCAAAATATGCCCATCGCTGAGATGAGCTTTGTCAAAGAGAGACGATTCTAGAGGTGTATGGGGATGAGAGGGCAAGTTTTGCGCCGGCCTCCTCAAGTGTATTAGTGACAAAGTGACAGAAACAGCTCACAGGAGGGACGGTTGATTTTGGCTCAGGGTTCCAGGGGTGCCAGGGTGCCATGGCGGGGTCGGCGTGGTGGATGGAGCACCTAACACCTTGGTCCCCAGGAAGTAGAGCAGGCAGCTCACAGCATGACAGACTGGAGGCAGAGAAAAGAGGGTATAGGAAGAGGCCATAGCAAGACAGCATCCAAGGACATGCTCCTAGTGACTTAAATCCTCCAGCGAGGCTCCGTTTCTTACTTCTCATCCCCTACTGATAAAACCATGTTAGACTGTGATTCATCAAAGGACTGTTCCGTTTATTAGGTCAGAGTCCTCGAGAGCTACTCTGGAAACATCATCACACTGAGAATTGCTTCACTAATTCCTGAGGCATTTCTCAGTTCAGTCAAGCTGACAGTGAAGATTATAACCAACACAGAGACGACAGGGTGTAGAATATTTAGAATATTTACGGACTGGGGCATGGAGAAAAGAGATTAAAAACTAGGAAGTAATTGGTGGTTTAGCCTTTCATGATCAAACTTCAACAACTACAATGACACAAATGTCAGCTCTGAAATTGGTGGCTTTTAAAACCAGTTAAAAGCAAGCATCTAAGAATACATGAAGCAGGTTAAGTTGAGAGGATTTAGGCTGGAATTAAGAGCAGGGAGAATGGGATAAGTGTGAAGAATTTGTTCAGGTTTTCTTTGGGTTTATATGGATGGAGGAAGAAGGCATCGTGTTTGAAATAGGCAAAATAAGCCCTCCCTAGGCTCTCAATCTCCTGGCACCTTGATCTTGGACTTCTCAGCCAGAACAGAAAGCAACAAATTTCTGTGATTTAGAGATGATCTAGTCAAAGGTACTTTGTTATAGGAGCCAGAATGGGTCCCGTCTTACAGTTTATTTCTGCAGTGGATGATAACATTCCAGCATTGGGATTGATATGGTAGATAAAGTTTCGAGGAGCTGAGCAAGTTCAGTCTGGGAGAGAAGACAGTGGACAGGAGAAAGCAACCTATTGATTAGGTTAATAGATCTCGAAAGTGATATGCCTGAAATCCTCAGCAAAGTGTGCTACAGAGATTCTGCCGGGAGAGCAACTGCTTTGCTCCTGACCTTGCATCAAAAGATCACTAAAGAGGAAGACTTCACTGTAGCCCTTTCTTGGTCATTTGGTTTTTTTTGTAGATCAAAGTTTATAATAAAAGATTCACAAAAAAATAAAGAAGGTGGTGTAGAGTGGAAGTTTCCAGAGTTTGGACAAAGTTGGTTGATTTTCCCCATCCCAATACTTAATGATCCCCTTCTGAATTCCTTTATTTATTTATTTATTTATTTATTTATTTATTTATTTATTTATTTATTTTGGTTATTCGAGACAGGGTTTTTCTGTAGCTTTGGCTTCTTTCCTGGAACTAGCTCTTTTAAACCAGGGTTGCCTTCAAATTCACAGAATTCCCACTGCCTGTCTTCCCCAGTGCTGGGATTAAAGGCATGCACCACCACCGCCCGGCCTGAATTCCTTTTTATCAAGTCCTTAATTCTGAGAAACAACTCTGAGCTGGGAGGACCAGGAAACCCCAGTGGGCTCACACCTCACAGCTTGTGAAGGATAACATTTTTTTTCCATAAAATCCAAAGATTCTTGCCATCTTTTGTAAGACTAATAAAATAATCCTTGAAGTTCTTGCTATGTGCCTCGAATTCTCACAACAGCCCAGTGATCATATTTATTCTGTTTTACACGGGGACCCAAAAGCCCTTCAGAAGGTATGGACTTTATATTTGGAGTTAGGCACATAGGATTTGGAATGTCTATGCTAAGAGAACATATTTTCAGAAAAATATTGTGTTTGAACAAAAACTTGGGCTTAATGTTTGGGGCTCATCCTCTGAGGTACACTGAAATCTGTCTGGAATTGGACAAGGTGACCTGTGATTCCTCAGCTGGCTGTTTCCTCTCCCCTTAGTTTCTGGTATACTGGACTCGATGAATCGTTTGGGCAAGGTTTCATATCTGTTCCACCGAGGCAGGACACTCACAGGAAGAACAGCCATTTATCACCTGCCAAGACTATGTGGCAGGAAATCATGTCTGAACAAAGCACCTTGAAAGGTCTTGAATTTAAACACGAAACATTGGGGCTGAGTGAGCTTTTGGCTTGGTTCTGGGTCTCAGATTGCCTCCTTGCTTCTCGGGAGGTACCCAAGGGCTATTCAGCTTCAGAAGCTGCCTCTCACCAACATGCGCACAGAACTACTGCCTTAAGAGAGCGGCTGGAAATACTTCCATCACAATATGGCATATTTGTGTGTGGCTTCCTTTTGAAATGGGTGGGCTGATTTTTCCAAATACTGTTTTTAAAAGGGATGGAGACTGAAATTAAAGGAAAATAACTGTACCGCATGCCCAGATATTTTAATTTTTTACTGTCACCCTCCCAATATTGGCTCTGGACTCAAGGAATATTGGCTATCACCACTTTAGAAACCACTTACAATTATGGTGCCCCCCCTTTCCTTTTTGGAACTCAGGCTTATGCCACCTGGCATCTCCCAAGCAATTACAGTCCAAGCAAAATACTGATCAGGAGGCATGGTGTGTCTGCAGATCGGTCTCAATAAAAAAAAAAAAAAAGAAAGAAAGAAACCAGATACGTTTCTGAGGGGAAAGGAAGTATGTGGCTCTGGTTGCTCCTCATAGGCAACTGGAAACTCATTTTAGTGTGAATTTATCATGTTTACAACAGCACAGACTAAAAGCAATTGGACCCTTTGAAACGTATTGAATTGCAGAATTAACCAACCTTAAAGTCTACCTCCTCTGGGGTTTCTTGTTTTGTGAGCTAATCATTTGCTGTATTGTTTTAGACAGTTTGAATTAGGGTTTCTCTCGCTGGCATCGGAACTAATGATAACCCAGGGATGCTCAACCTGTGAATGCAATTAGAGCAGCTGGACTCAGAAGGATGGCAAAGTCACCCTATTGCTCTGGAAAAGGCAAACAGTGTGCCCGTGGAAAATGAAAATCTGCCAGCTCCTGTTAGTGTGAATACCCAGATATAGAAACTGATGCGGAAGGAGTAGGCGGGAATAGAGGGAGGTGTTTTTGCAGGGAACAAATACAGTTCAGATTCACAGTGGTTCCACCTGGCTTGAGAGCAGTATTTTTCTAAGTGCCTTTGAATCTCCTGGTGAGAGTCACCTTAGTTGGTGCAGCAGGTCCACGGAAGCCCTGATGGGGCTTCTATTTTCACAGACCTTCTGGAAAGGCCTGTTGTCAACAGCGACACCATGTGGTGACAAGATGCAAGAACAATGACGGTAGATTGCCTGAAACTCGGAAGTCTTCCTTCAGGTTTGTGGAAGATGGATTTTCTCTTAAATATTTTGGATTTCTTAACCCTCTGTTAGTTTTTTAAAATAGTGGAGAGGAAGCCTAGTTTTATTTTTTCTTTGGAACAAGGGCTCGTGGAGCTCCCGGTGGCCTTGGCTTTGTGTGTGTGTGTACTTTTGATATCTGGCCTCGCCTCGTCCTCCTAAATTCTTGGATTACAAGCACGTGCCACCACGCGTGTATTAGGCGGTGTTGAGGATGAAACCCAGCGGCTTCGTGCCTGCCAGCCTTCCACCAACTAAGCTGCGTCCGCAGTTCCTGTTCCCTACCAGGTTTAGAATCAGTCTTAATTCTATCTCAGTGGGCACTTCTCCCTCCTGGCTATTCATTACACTCACCTGGGAGAACCTTACAAACTCTGGACACGTGGGCCTCCTCTCTCCAGAAATTTTTATTTAATTAACCTGGAGGCCCGCAGATCAAGTTTTCAAAGCTTTTCAGCCTTTCAAATGTGGAGCAAGAGGGTTGGGCCTCCCCTGGCCCTCTGGTTCCTCTCTGTAAGTGCAAACTCTTTCCGAAACGGCTGGCTTATCAGTGTCTAACAGGAGTCCACCTCCCTAACTAGACTGAGCATCTTCAGTCGGGAGGCTCAGTACTTCATAGACATTTTAAAATGTTCAAGAAGATGAAATATTATCAAGAAACGCTGATTGGGGTCCCCCAATTGCCAGCCTATAGATACCGCTCTTCGACAGGTGTGGAGAGTCGAGAGCGCACAGATGAGCCCCGGTAAAGACTCGCAGATCTGGCAGTGAGCGCAATCATCCAGTGATGGCGAGGCAGCCCGGGCCTCACTTTCATTTGCGACCGCAAAGTGTATTTCTAGCTTCTCAGAATCAAAGAGACTCCACACTGGTGACAAAGCGTCTACCCGACCGAGCGTCCGGGGAGTGTCAGAGTGCCACAAGTCTGTGTGGGTGGGAAGCCCCGCCTCCATGCGCGGAGCCAATCACAGAGTGCGGCGCGGACCCCGCCTCCCAGGCGCGCCGGGTGGCTCTCCCGCCCCGTGGGGAGGCCAATCGACGACTTGGGCTCGATTGGTCAGCCTGGCTGCGCTAACGGACGCGGAGGCGGAGCCCAAGCCGCCGGGTGGGCGCGCTGCTAGCTGCAGGCGGCTGCGGAGGTGAGTGGCCCTTGGGGTCGCCGACGCCGTCGCGGGGTCCCCTCTCAAGAGCACGCCCCAAGGTGTCCTTTCCGGAGTCCCTACCGTCTCCCTGACCAGCCAGGGCCCCCAGGGCTGCTAGGTGCGGGCTGGGAGTCGCGCGTGCAGGGCCGAGCGTGGACCACCCTACGGGAGCCCGCCTGACACTCCGCGTGGCTCGCTTCCCACTCCGCTCCCCACCCCCGGAGCCCCGGCTCCTGTCCGAGTGAACAAGGTGAGCCACCCGGTAGAGGAGGCAGGACCTGGAGCTTGGACTCGTACGTGGCGCCGGCTATGTTTGGGGTTAGTTGTGGGTCCTCAGGACTGAGTTCGCTCCAGCTCGCTTTGCCGCTCTGTCTAGTGACTGCGATTTGGAGCCGAGTGCGAGATCGCGGAGTCAGGGTAGATGTGGACCCCTCCTTCCTGTCAGACTCATTACAAATTCAGGGGAGCTCCGCTTTTATGTAGAGTCCACATTGATTGATGTGAAAAATTACCACGAAGCCTAATCAAGGTTCCCATTGCCTTCAACCAATTAATAAAGTTTGTGTGTTCACGCGACAGCTGGGGCGAACGGAGGACAACCTCAGGTGTGGGTCCTTGCCTTCCACCTTGTTTGGAACAAAGTCTTTTGTTTTTCTGCATCCTATCCCTGGGCTAGCGAGGAGAGCGACAGCATCCTCCTTCCATCTGCCCACGGGAGTGCTGGGATTACAGAATTCTCGATTTCTGTGAATTCTGGAGATTGTATCTCCAGCTTTCTAGCGGCAAGTGTCTATACCCACTGAGCCATCTTTATTTGTAATCATACCTTTCAGCGCTGCAGGCGCTGGTTTCAACCTCCTGCATCGCATGGACTTTTGTTTTTAGTCTATTGTCAGATACATATGCTCCCCCATCTTCCCTTGGGAAAGAAATTTGATGAGACTCCCTGCTGTGTTGATGAGGCAGGGTAGGAAGTTTTCCAGAGTTTTTTTCCTCAGCCCAGGACAGGCCAATTCTGGCCTTTCTCGTCATCTGGGATGGAATGATCTGAGATGATCTCCAGTCCTAACTCCCTCTTTAATTTCAGAACAGTAAACAGCAAGTTGCAATATTATTGGGAGTTGTTTTATCTTTAATTTTTATTTTTTATGCACAATCGCGTGGGCTGAGGATGACCTTGAGTTCCTGACCCTCCTACCTTCAAACTGCTTGGATCACTGACAAACCCGGTCTCGGAAAAACAAAACAAAAACAAACAAACAAAAAAAGGAACTAGCTTTCTAGACTAGGCTGGCCCTGAACTCACAATGATCTGCCTGCCTGCCTCTGCCTCCCGAACACCGGGATTAAAAGTGTCTGATACTGTGCCTGGCTTCTGGCTTCTTTTTTTCCCCTTGAGAGAAGGTCTTACTTTGTAACCTAGGCTCTCTGGAACTCATGATTCTCCTTTCTGAGACCCCAAAGTTGGGGATTATGGCATGTATTTTTTTTTCCTTGTTAACACTTGGCTCTATTTGCTTCATACTAAACAATTTCTATTCTTTACCCCTCCCTACTCCAGCAGTCTGAGGTGTTAGTGATACTCCTTAATGCTGCAGCTTCTTAGTCCTAGGATGAGTTTGTTTTCTTCCTGGGATTTCAGGGTTCCAAACCTGTGTTCTGTTAATAGCCTGAGGTGGGGAAAAGACCACTGCAAATTATTGGCATATTTGCATTAATAGGTAATACTTTCAAGGCTTCGGTTAATTTGTTTTATTAATTTGAAATGTGCTCTTGAGAAAGCTTACAGATTTCACTATGACTCTTGGAAGAACAGGTACAGAACTCAGAATGTTGGGGGACGCTTGATCACAGGTGTAGACAAGTGCTGGACTTCCTGCTATTACCTGAGAGTTCATAATACACTTGCAAGTAAGAATAACTTCCCTTGAAGCCACCAATCAGAATGATAGATTAGGACATCCAGCACATGTTTCAACAAAGAAACGGGAGAAAGGATAAGAGAAAAGGAAAGGGGAGGTCTTTTGATGAAGAGCTTTGGAGTATTCTTGTTACTGCAGTTTTTTAGGCTTTGGTTCCATGGTTATCTGTTCCATGGATACCTGCCTTGTTAATAACGCAAGACCATTTTTAGTGACAGACTGAACATTTAAAGTCTTTGGCTTGTATCTTTTTGAAACCTAGATCAAGATCCAGTTTCGAGCATGAGACTCATTGGGTAATCATTTGAGATCAACTTGGCTGACCAGGTGTAAAGTGCAAGAGGACTCACAATGACTGAGGTATGTTCAACGTAATGGATGACTCTAGACTGTTCCCAATTGAGGGAGATAGCAAACAAGATTTATTGTGCTAGATGATAAGTTATGTTTTTCTTCCTTTTGAGTATCTGATAATTCTGTCAAGTAATATTGATAGTTTAACCTCAGTAAGAAAACTGAAGTTCCACAAAGTTAACCAACTCTGCCCTGCTGTGATGAGCTGGACAACTCAGTGCTCTTTGCGTATTTAGTTTTCTAATCCTTGCAATACTTCTGTGAGCTAAGTGCTCCTCCTCCTCTTCTATGAAGAAATCAAAGCACAGAGGGATTGTTTTCCCCTGTTGTGTGTTGGACTCCCCAGGCCGTCTGGTTGTGTGCTAGCTTTCTTTTGGTTAGTCTTGCCTTAACTTTTTTTTTCTGTAATGATTTGGCAAACCTGTCTCAAGTGGCTGACTGGGAGGGAGTTCTTTTGCTTATACAGAAATCTTGGATCCCTTAGTGTTGACATCCCTGAGTTTGAGCCCTGGACTCTAAACCTTGAGGACTAGAGGCTTAGGGCCCCAAGCTTTCAAAGCCTTGTAAAGCCAGCAGCGAGCAGCTCCAGTCACAGCTCTGGAGCTGTGGCTCTTTAACCTGTGCTCTTGAACACTCCTCGTACCTGGGACTTGCAGTTCTCATAGCCACGGCTCCTGCCTTCAGTTAGTCAGTGTCTCTCAACTTTTATAACACACCACTGTCTTTTGTGGCTTAACATCTTGCTCTTTCTGCCTTTGGGTGCTCTCTGGAGCTCTTCAGCTGCTTTCTTGTGTGATGTCTGGTCACGTCCTTGGCTTGCAGTGGCTCAGTGGAATTTTTCACTGACTCTTGTCTTACTTAGCTCGTGGTGGCTTTCAGAAACTTTTCAGCTGTTTCTGCCAGAGCTAGAAGCTTGGGAATTTTGTCTCATCTTTGTGTAACCAGTTTAATCAGTTCTTCCTGTGATTAAAGTCTACAAGTAGGCAAGAGATCGTTTGAGAGAAGACTTTATTGAGCTTAATATTCATGGGGCAATGTTAGCTCATAGGAGGGAAGCCTCCTGCCTGACTGACTAAAATGGCTTGTTTATGTAGCTGGAAGAAAGGCCTGCCTTGTTTGGATCTAGACTGTAATTTTACCAATTTTGGTGATTGGTGCTATTAACTTGGCAGAATCTAGACTCACCTGGGAGACTGGCTCTGGG
This sequence comes from Microtus ochrogaster, assembly GCF_000317375.1. Lineage (NCBI taxonomy): Eukaryota > Metazoa > Chordata > Mammalia > Rodentia > Cricetidae > Microtus > Microtus ochrogaster. Next base: position 5,074,986 of record NW_004949122.1, on the reverse strand, counting down.
CATGCCTGTGGGGAATTATCTTAATTACATTAATTGTGGCGACAAGCCCACCTGAGCAGGGTGGTGTCACTCCCTGAATAGAATACCGCATCCTACAAGAGGAGAAAGGGAGCGGAGTAGCATGCTTATATTCAGTCCTGTTTTCTGACTATGGATTTGATGGACCAGCTGCTTTAAGCTTCTGCTGCCTTTGCCTTGCTGCCATAATGAATTATACCTTGAACTGTGGGTTAAAATAACCCTCATCTCTCTTAGTGATTTTTTTTTTTTTTTTTTTGAGAAAGGGTCTCACTGTGTGTCCTTAGCTGACCTGACCTGGAACTTGCTAAGCAGACCAGGCTGGCCTCAGACTCAGAGAACTCTGCCTGCCTTTGTCTCCTAAGTGCTGGGATAAAAGGTGCACACTGTCATGCCCATCAACAAATTGTTTTTAAAAGTATATCACAGGTGTTACATACCTTTCATCCCAGGACTTGGGGCAGGCCAGGGTTACATAGTAAGACTCTGTCTCAAAAGACACAAAACAAAAACTGTTTACAAATCAGATGAAGGTATTTACTTGTTTATTGTATTGCGTGCCCACATGTTTATGCTACTGCGCTTGTGGACATCAGAGGACAACCTGGTTGGACAAGTTGGTTCTTTCCTTCTGCCTTATGTGTCCTGGGTTCATGGACTCGGGTGTTAGGCTTGGCCTTGAGTGCCTTAACTCACTGAGCCATCTTGCTGGCCCCTAAGTTGCCTTTGTCAGAGTTTTTATCAAAGCGCCAGGAAAAGAAATTAAGAGACCAATCATACCCCACAGCTGCTGCATAATTCTAGGTCCGTTGATCACAAACCTATCTGCACCGACCGTAATCTTCTACTAGGAACCATTCATAAGCCATGTGTCGTACCAACCACAGCTTCATTGCTCCCTCCTCCATCCTGAGCGAGAAGAGCAGCAGAGTGGTCAGAGTCATCTAGAGTTAGACAAGCTTTTCTTGCCTGGAATGCAGTCTTGAATAGCCTTCTGAAGCTGCGTGCTTTTTAGAAAGACCTCCAGAAACAGGGGTTGACACTTTAACAGCATACTGCCATGGTCTTTGCACTGAAATAGTTTCCTCAGAGTGATTTGATAATAACTTGACTGCCCTGATGATAGTTCAGGTTGACTTCAAAGAAGTTGATTTATTAGGAGTAATTCCCTACTCAAGATAGCTAGGCACAAAGAGTTTGACAACGGTCAATTAAGAAGTACAGTGGTTCCTTGCTAACTAAAGGAAAAATTAAAGGATGCTTATAATAAAGACCTATCATTAGATTAACTTTTTTCCTTTTTTTTTTCTTCCAAGATGGTTTCTATGTATATCCTTGGCTGTACTAGAACTAGCTCTGTAGACCAGGCTCTGCTGTGGGGTATTTGATCACACTGTGAAACCCAAGATTGTTTTAATAAAATCAACCATAAATTAGAGGGTGGAGCAAGCAAATAGTTGACAGACATTAGCCATGGTGAATATGCAGGAAGCAGGAAGATGGATAGAGAGATGCGTAGGAAGTATGCATAGGGAAGGTCAACTGGTTGTTTCTCAGCCTTTCTGAGCTAGCAGGTTTTCACGCCAACATCTGACTCCCAGGTCTTTATTGGTAAATAAAACAATAGAGACTTAGTTAAAAACTACATTTCATGGCAGACTGGTGCAGGGCCTTGGCCACAGATGGAAGTTAAATATCAGTGGATTCAGATGCAGACACCAAATTGACAGAAAAACACCACTCTACCTCCAGAGTGCTGGGATAAAGGTATGTACCACCATTGCCTGGCAAACTTTATTTTTTGTTTTTCAAGACAGGGTCTCACGTAGCCCCTGGTGGCCTTGAACTCACGATGTAGTGAGGATGGACACTGAGCTCAAAGAGGGTGTTGGATTCCTTGGAGCTGCAATTACAGGCAGCTGTGAGATGTCTAACATGGGTGCTGTGAACCAATCTCAGGTCCTCTGGAAGAACAAGTGCTCTTGACTACTGAACCATCTTTTTAGCCCCAGCAATATAGTTCTTAACTGAGCACACTGAGTAATGGGCCAACCCCTATGTGAAAATCTATAGGTCCCTCTGTCTAAAATACCCAAGGTCCTTTTGTATGAGGAAGGTGTTGCTTTGACAGTGATTCCCATAATCCTTTTGCCTGTTGTAGGTAATAACTTTTTTTCCTTCTCTTTTATGTCTTGGCTGTATTTATTTTGGCTTTGCTCTAAAAAAAAGTGAACTCATTGTATTTGGTTACAGAAAGATTTTTATTAATTAGAATAAAATGGTTCTTGTCCTCTTGTCAAGGATGCTGTTTTAGGGTTTCTATTGCTATGAAGAGACACCATATCTTTGGTAACTCTCTTAAAGGAAAACATTTAATTGGGGTGGCTGACTTACAGTTCAGAGGTTCAGTTTATTCTCATCATGTGGGACATGGCAGAGTGCAGGAGACATAAGTAATGGAGCATAATGAGGAAATACTGGACCAAAGCATGACTGAAAACCTCCTGGGCAAACTCCAAGCTCTGCATCTCCATATCTGATGTCAAAATGCTCTTCAGATCTCTAACTCCTTTTCAGCTCTGTTGACTGCAGCACACTTTTTTCTTTTGGACTGGTTCTCCTCCCTGTTAGCAACTCTCCTCAGCAGATACTCCATAGCCCTCTTCTTCTATCCTTGACTCTAGAGCCACCTGGTCGAATCTGCCAAGTTCTGCTGTTTAGTGATGCTGAAACATGGCTTCCTCATTCAATTACATCTTCACCGGCTGTGTCTTTTACTACCAAGCTTGGCTCCTGAAACTCGCTCTGTAGACCAGGCTGGTCTCAAACAGAGATCTGACAGCCTCTGCATTCTGAGTGCTTGGATTAAAGGTGTGTCCCACCACACCCAGCTCTAAGCTTTTCTTTTATTCCTTTTCATACATTGGAAACTTGGCTAGGTGGGATCTTGCCCTGTGGTCACCACTCCCTTTATTCCATTTCTTTCTCTTATTTTTAAAGGAATTTTTAAAATTTATTTAGTGTTCATTGGTGTTTTGCCTGCATGTATGTGTGAGGGTGTCAGATCTTGGAGTTACAGACTGTTATTAGCTGCCATGTGGGTGCTGGGAATTGAACCTGGATCCTCTGGATACGCAGCCATTTCTCTTAACTGCTGAGCCATCTCTTCAGCCCCTTTTCTATTTCTTAGTCTGTTTATCTCGTTGAACACAGAATTTAGCTCGATTCTACTTCCTGGTGCCCCTTTTCTCAATTTGTACATTTTGTATTTTTATTTGCTCCTTTTCATCATAAATCTTTATCAGAGTTAACACTAATAACCACATGATAGTCTATATAGGCTGTTTGAAGATGTCCTCTGCTAGCAGAATTAATCCCAAACTCTTCATTTTAGCCTCAGGCAGGCTCTTCAGACAAGGGCAAAAAGCAGCCACATTCTTTACCAAAATATCATAAAAGTGATCTCTAGGCCACATATTAATTTTTTTCAATATAACCTCTTTAGCCAGGCCCCCACTGTTGAAATAAGAGCGGCTGAGCTGCGTCCCCTGCACCCAGCCGCCCACATGGCTAGCTTAGCTTATGACCCGAAATAATTACACGGAAACTGTATTCTTTTAATCACTGCCTGA
>NW_004949122.1:5059705-5068636 GCF_000317375.1 Microtus ochrogaster | reverse complement strand
TAACCCATTTCTATTATTCTATATAGTCCACAAGCTGGCTTACCAGGAATGATCTTAACCTGCGTCTGTCTGGAGTGGGAGAACCATGGCGACTCTCTGACTCAGCTTCTTTCTCCCAGCATCCTGTTCTGTTTTCTCCACCTACCTAAGGGTTGGCCTATGAAATGGGCCTAGGCAGTTTCTTTATTAATAAGAAATCATTCCCACATCACCCCACAGTTCATGCCTTCCATGTTCCTAGTAATATGACCCATTAAGCAATGCTTAAAGCATTCCACTGCTTCCCTAACCCAAAGTACCAAAGTCTAAATTCCTCCAAACAAAATCATAGTAATACCCCAGTCTGTTGTACCAACTTCTGTCTTTGTTAGGGTTTCTGTTGCTGTGAAACGACACCATGACCACAGCAACTCTTGTAAAGGAAAGCATTTAATTGAAGGGTCTTGCTTACAGTTCAGATGTTCATTGTTATTATTGTCATGGTGGGACTTGGCAGAGTGCAAACAGACATGGTGCTGTAGATGGAGCTGAGAGTCTTAAATCTTGTAGGCAACAGGAAGTGGTCTGAGGGATTGGGCATTGCTTTGGGGCCTATATGAGACTTCAAAGCCACAGTGATGTACTTTCTCCAACAAGGCCATACCTACTCCAACAAAGCCACACCTTCTAATAGTACCAGTCCCTGTGAGTTTATGGGGGCCATTACTTTTGGGCTACCACAGATGCTTATTAACTGAATGATTTAAAACTAAAAGTAGTCTACATTTTTAAGAGGTAGAAAACTAGTATCCGCTTGACTCTCTGGTCATCCTCTTTAATTTATCTTCAGCTTCTGTCAAGTGCCTGGAAGTACTCTTCAGGATATCTTGAGAGACTAAACAATCTAGAAGAGGAAAGTCAGGGTCTAGGTTAATAGAGAGCCTGTTTCTTCGTTCACACTTTCCCTGAGAGTTAAGCTCTTATAAGTCACAACTTTAAGCTGGAGTGGCTTTTGTATTTAGTATTCATTTAGTATTCCCCAGCTCTTGAGTTTTATTAAATGTCTATAGAAGAAAAGTAGCTTCTGGTTTTCTCTTTTAAAGATAGGATCTCTTAAAAAAAAAAAAAAAAAGATAGGATCTCTTGTTGCCCAAAACTGGCTTCGACTTTGCTATGAGGTTGACCCTGAACTCTGTTTCTCTGGCCTGTACCTCATGAGTGCTGGGACTAGAGGCTTTTACCATGCTACAGCCCAGCCCACTTAGGCAGTGCTGGGGTCACAACCCAGGACTTGTTCTGTGCTGGGTTCTCTGGGGGTGGAAGAAGCCCTGAGTGAGTGTGTGTTTTGACATGAGCAAAGCCTGTTGACTGAATGACCATGGGACATAGGTGCCTCTGTTAGCCATGTGGGCCAGGCTAAAGGGGATGGCAAAGCTTTCCCCAGATGTTAGGAGTTGTAATACCTGGTTATGAAAGATTAATCAGTATGTAATGAATAGTAACTGGGGTGTCCTTCACATATCTTTAGGTTGAAACCGCTTACCTACTACAGCTACCCCTTCCCCCTGTGCTGTACCTAATAAATGCTCCGAGGTTCCAGGTTGTGGCGGTAGTACTAGGGAACCCTACCAGATCCTAGCTTCATTAAATGCATATCTATGTGTCTGTCCTTTATTTCCTCACTGCCCCAGCCAGGTTTCCAAGACTCAAGTCTTGAGTTGAGGTCAAGGCAAAGCTAGCTACATTTCTAGCCCACTTCTTTTTAAGGACAAATTTCTCAGCAGATCTATAATGCCTGGTTTACATGACATCTTGGAACCTGGAATAATTCTAGTAGTGACAGTATCACTATGTTATCCCTTCTTGGCATGAATGGTTGATTTGCTGCTGTTTGTACTTACTGTGCCTTCTTGGGGATCTTTCCTGACCTGGTCCATTCTCCCTTCGCACCTCCTGCTAGCTAGGAACAGAAGTTTTCTTTGTTTTTGTTTTTTGTTTTTCAAGACATGATTTCTCTGTGTAGCTTTGGTGCTGGTCTTGGAACTAGCTCTTGTAGACCAGGCTGTCCTTGAACTCACAGAGATCTGCCTGCCTCTGCGCTGGGATTAAAGGTATGTGCCATCACCGCCTGGCCTCAGTTAGAAGTTTTAAGGTAAGCAAGTTCCAGATTCTATGATGCTAATGAATATGATTTTTTTGCCACTAGAAAATTTTATCTCTGTATCAAAGAAATCGAGGAATCCCCCGCTCCGGCCGAAGTGGCAGTCTTATATTGCAAGAGTGATGATAAAGTAGACTATGAACTTGTTTGTTTTTATTTTTTTGTGGGCCAAACAGAAACTCTTCTTCCCAGTTTCTGATCTACTAAGAAATGAAGGCTGCCTAACAAAGGGATCCTGGTCCCTCCTTGTAACCCAGTGAATGTTAGCAGTTCAGGAGCCTCACAGCCCTTTCAAAATATCTTGGACTGGGCATGGTGGCACAGGGCTGTAATCCCAGCACTCAGAGGCAGATTCTCTCGGAATTCAAGGCCAGCCTGGTCAAATTCCACATAGTGAGACAACATACAGAAACCCTGTCATCCTTGTATGTATGTATGTATGTATGTTATTTCTCTCATTCTGGTATATCAAAAACTAAAATGATTTATTTCAGAGAACAGTATAAGATAGGATTTATTCAACTAAATCTACTATAAGCATGTTATCTACGAAGTAAAAATTTTGATATTTGCTCTGTAAAAATAGTGGATTTTTCTTCTTCTTCTTCTTTTTTTTTTTTTTTGTTTTTGTTTTGTTTTGAGACAGGGCTTTTCTGAATAGCCCTAGCTGTCCTGGAACTCACTTTGTAGACCAGGCTGGGCTCAAACTCAAAGGTCCACCTGCCTCTGCTTCCCAAGTTCTTGGATTAAAGTTTTACACCACAACCACCTGGCTGTGGATTCTTTTAAATAGGATTTTTGGGGCAAAAGTATTAAAAGACATTTTAAATATATATTGTTTGCTTTGTGGCAGGTCTCTACATAGCCCTAGTTCTGGATCAGGAGGCCTTAAACTCATAGATCCACTTGCCTCTGCCTCCTAAGTGTTGGGATTAAAAGTATGGCAGCACACCCAGTAAATATAGAGTGTAAGCATGAGGATTAATTAAGAAGAAGAGAGGCACTCAGGAGAAAGTAAGATACACCTGAGCACATGGCTTTGGGTTTGTCTAAGAGAGTGTGGCCCTACATATAATTCCTTTAACTTTGTGTTTAAGAATGACTTTGAGCCTAGGCAGTTTGGATGCTCACCTTACTAGACCTGGATGGAGGTGGGCGGTCCTTGGACTTCCCACAGGTCAGGGAACCCTGATTGCTCTTCCAGCTGATGAGGGAAGGGGACTTGATCGGGAGGGTGAGGGAAATGGGAGGCGGTGGCGGGGAGGAGGCAGAAATCCTTAATAAATAAATAAATAAATTAATTAATTAAAAAAAAAGAATGACTTTGAAGTTCTGCTCCTCCTGCCTCCCCCTCCCGAGTCCTTGGATTATAGGCGTGCACCACCACACTAATTTCATGCAGATTTGGAGACTGAGCCCAGCATTGCAAGATAGAGAGGCACTCTACCCGCTGAACTACATCCCCAGACTTCTTTAACGTCTAGTGTACTTTTTCTTTTTTCACTTAGGGAACTCAAATTTTTTTATCGCCTATCTTTACTTTGGATTCTACAAAAGAAATGATGCCTCCAGCAGCCCCTGAAGCCCAGGACTCCAATCAGTTATTAAACAGACTCCTGATTGAAAAACAGGTAAGCTTAAAATAGTTTAGGTCACTGTTGCTCAAAGTACCAAAAGAATGCTAGGTGTACACATAGAAAATTCTGGCATGTTTTTTTGCATTTATTTATTTTTGTATATGGTATGTATAGATCAGAGGAAACCTTGCAGGAGTTAAGATTTTCTTTTTTTACCTTGTGAACCTCAGGACCACACTTGGTCTGTCAGGCTTGGTAAACTCACCGAACTTCTTGTTGGGCTGAAATTCTGACTTTAAAGATTGGTTGGTGGGACTGTGAGGTGGCTCAGTGGTTAAGAGGGTGTACTGTTCTTCTATAGGCCCTGAGTTCAAGTCCCAACACCCACATCATGCAGCTGCCAACTAATTGTAAGTTCGGCTCCAGGGAATTCAACCCCTCTTCCGGCCTCTGCAGGCACCTGCACTCACTTGAACATACAACCCTCACTCTACCCACCCCCAAACAATACACAAGTACATATAATTAAAGATGAATCTTTTAAAAAATTGAATAAATTACTGAAGAATTCTAGATTAAAGACTGTCAAGTATCTTTATTTCTTTAGCATCCTCAATTTTATCAGTCTCCAGAAAGATTTGACATATGGTCCCTGTGGAGGCCAGAGGCATCAGATCCCATCTAGAGCTGGAGTTACAGGCAGGTGAAGCACCTTGACATGGGTGCTGGATACAGAACTCAGGTCTTTAAGAGCAGAACAATATGTGCTCTTCACCACTGAACTGTCTCTCCAGGTCTCTATTTTCAGTATGTATAAACTGTTACTTTATTCTTAGACACAGACTAGAGCTTGGAAGATGGCTTAGTTTTTTTTTTTGTTTTGTTTTGTTTTTTTTTTTTTGTTTTTTTCGAGACAGGGTTTCTCTGTGGCTTTGGAGCCTGTCCTGGAACTAGCTCTGTAGACCAGGCTGGTCTCGACTCACAGAGATCCGCCTGCCTCTGCCTCCCGAGTGCTAGGATTTGGAAGATGGCTTAGTGAGTAAGGTTGTTGGTTGTGTAAGCATGAGGACCTGCATTTAAAACCCCAGAACCCTGAGCAGTCTGGTCATGGTATGGCATAGTCATATTTTTCTTTGGGCTGCCAGCTCACAAATAGTGACATGGAGACTTATTTTTAATTATGAAAGCTTAACCTTAGCTTAGGCTTGTCACGCTAGTTCTTTTTTTTAAATTTTTTTTTTCACACTAGTTCTTATAGCTTAAATCAACCCATTTCTTTTAATCTGTGTTCTGTCACGTGGCTTGTTATCTCTTCGTACTGCCCATGCTGCTTCCTCCTTATCTGGCTGGCAACAACCTCTTCTTCCCAGAGTTCTCTCTCTGCCTGAAAGTCCCTCCTACACCTCCTGCCTAGGTATTGGCTGTTCAGTTTTTAAAAAATATTTTAATATTAGACAAAAAGGGGAAATGTACTGATATTTCATTTAAATTTTAATAAATAAAGCTTACCTGAAGGTCAGAGAATAAAACAGCCGCACTGGTCAGCCTTCCAGACCAGGCAGCAGTAATACACACCTTTAATCCCAGTAGCCACGCTAGTTTGTCATAGAAGCTGGGCAGTAGTAGTGCATGCCTTTAATCCCAGCCCTAGAGAGGAATCTAAGACAGGAGGAGACAGCTCCTAGCCTCAGTCTCATTCTGAGACTCCTGGAGGCAGGATCGCCATTTCAGACTAAGGTAGAGGTAAGAGCCAGTGGCTGGCTGTTTTGCTTTTCTCACCTTCAGGTTGAACTCCAATTTCTGTCTCTGGGTTTTTATTAGTCATATTATAGAGACCCACCTGCCTCTGCCTCCTGAGTGCTGGGATTAAAGGTAGGTGCCACCAAGCCTGGCTAAAAAAGATGAAATTCTTAAAAAATTGAACTTGAATAGAAATGAAACAACCTAAAAACCTTTAAAGGTGGAGCTGGAGAAACGTTCAGTGGTTATGAGTGCTTACTGCCCTTGGAGAGGGCCCTGATGGAATACCCAGTGCCTATATCAGGTTGCTCACAACTGCCTGGCACTCCAGTTTCAGGGATCCAGTGCTGTCTTGGCTCTTCACCCATATGGTTTACATAAAACTTATTCAAGCACACACATACATAAAGTAAAAATAATAATCAAGTCTTTAAGAAAAACCTTTAGCCAGGCAGTGGTGTCGCAGAGGCAGGTAGATCTCTGTGAGTTCAAGGGCAGCCTGGTCTACAAAGTGAGTTCCAGGACAGCGAGTGCCATTACATAGAGAAGCCCTGTCTTGAAAAATCGAATCAAAACAAAACAAAACAAACCCAAAACTTTAAAGATGTATAATAAAACCAGGCTTAAAAAAAGTTGTTACCCGTATGGTGCTCTAGAGCTGTCTGTAACTCCAGATCCAGGGGAATCAACACTCTCTTCTGGCCTCTTCTGGCTTCAGGCATCAGGCACAGACATACATGGAGGCAAAACACCCATACACATACCAAAAAAAGAAGATATCTTTGTTAAAATAATAAAACTCCATATTGTATTGGCACTGAGTAGATTTTGGGTACCTGGCCAGTGGGCAAAAAACAAACAATTAAGATCTTCAGTTCCAGGCTCTTTGTGTGTTGTTCCTAGAATTTCCTGAATAGGCTTCTTGTTGGGCATCTAAGTCAGATGATGATAGAGATTATAAACCAGTATTTGCTCTGCTCTGCCTTGCTCAGCCTCAGGAGCGGACAGTCTCAGCTGTCCTGCCAGCTCCTTTTGTCTCCGTGCTATTGTGCTGTTGTGGTTCAGAGTCATTTGGGCCTCTTGCCAATTGAAGTTGCTGTGTGTGATACCCATGTTGAGGTGACTGTTGACAGTAGGTCTCATCTCTTGGATTTTCCTTGTCTTGGTTGTCCTCTTCTCCATGCTGTCTATGGTGAAGAGAGCCCCCACAGAACCATGGTCTATGACCCCAGACATAGTCTTACTGGTCTGTCTTGCTCTCCTTAACCGTAAGTGTTAACAACCTCCCTCACTTTTCCCTGCACAGGAGGGTTTGGAATACTGTGGTTGATACCTATAGGATCTTGTGTAATGTTGTGGGACCCTTTACCTGGGGTAGGGCCCGAGTTGTTGGGCTTTCGGGTCCCTTCATTTTTCCCCTCAAATCTCACTGTTCTGGTAATTGCATGGAGGATCCCCATGAGATGGATATTATCTATAATGGTTACTTCCTGTCTTGAACTGGAACTCCACAGGGCCTGTGATACCTTCTGCTTCTACCACCCTTTTCTTTAACAATATCAAACCTGAGTTTCTACTTCCAACACTTCTTGAAAGGTTCTTTTTGGGATGATTCTTCTTTCTGGCAGTCTGTTGATGAAACTATATCCATGTCTTACAGTGAGCTGATTTCCCATCTCTTACTGCTGCATGCACAGCTGCCTATGGTGCCCAGCTTGGTGTCTGAGAGTGCAGAGGTAGAGGCAGCTGCAGGGTTTCTCTGTCTTGCTATTCAGGGTTGAGGTGATGGTGTTTGGGGCAGGTCTGGCAGCTGTGATTCCTTTGAGGGCATGATGGTCAGGAGACTAGAGGCCTAGGTGTGGCTGCTCAGGGGTCTCCCTGGACTGCTATTACTGATTGTAATGGTTGGTCAGTCAGCAGAGAACGTATATGAAATACTCAGGGCGTGAGAGCATTGAATGACTGTATGCTGTGTTCACAAAATGCCTTCTTTGCTTGCTCTGGGATTTGCGGATGGCACCTTCAGAAGCAAGCGAAGGGACTTCCCGAGGTGGCTCAAGCTTGTCTGAACTCATGGTAAGCAAGATGATTTCTTGGAACTATCCATGAAGTTTCTAACTATTACAGCCCAGCGAAGTACAGAACATTAAGGGCAGGCTATGGGAGAAGAGAAGGCAGCACCAGCAGTGGCTCCTTCCAGTTGTGCTTGTTCAGTGGGTAAGGACTGGGGGGGGGGGGCAGGCTTAACTGAGCCCCTTCTGTCAAGTCACGAAAGGATTACTTAGATATTAAATTGTAGTGAAAACAAAATGGACTAAAAAGCCAATGTTATTCTATGTGGAGATGGGAGGAGAGAAGGGCCCCCTGAAGCAGAAAGGGCACAGCTAGAGACAGTTCTGTGACTGGGACCCAGCTGGTGACTCATGTTCCATTTTTACTTTCTTAGTCTTTGTTTTCTTACCTTTGGTATTTGATAACAGATTTCACCAGCTGTCTACCTTTTGTCTATACTTTTCTCGTTTGTCTTTTTCTTGAGCTTCAGCCTCTGCTTGTATGTGTCTTTGGCATCTTTGTCTTTCTTTTAATGTCCAGCTCAGCAAGCGGTTTCATGGTTTGTTTGTCTGCTGCATTTGAACAGGTCCAGATCATCCTCTACATCTGTAGGCTTTCCTCCTTAACTGCTGCCTCTTGACAATGCCTTCTCTTCTGTCTGAATGACATCCAGGGCTCCCCTAGCCACTTGTCATCTTTGTCCACAGCTTCAAAAGCCTTCTGTGCACCAGCAGCAGCATCTCGACTTTAGTCAGGGTGTACCAGTACTATACAGCTGCTGAAACCTCTCTTTTATCTCTTAGTCTGCCACTTCAGGAATAGCTGGAAAATCTCAAATGGGTCCACATTAAAGAGAAACCTGCTCAACAGGGCAATCTTTCAGTTTGTTTTGGTTGTAGAACTTCTTTCTATTTGTTTAGCCTTAACTGTAGAAGATCATACAAGCCTCCTCTCCTACCTGCCCAGAGCCTCACCCACCCCTTTGGAAGGTACCTTATCTCTGAAGCTGCCATTTCCCAAGTCCAGCCTCTACATGACGCTTGGTTTTCTTTTCTCATCGTTGTTAAAAGGATACTTGTTTCAGAGTGATTAGTTTTAGTTTTCAGTTGTTGTGTCCTTTGAGTATGACTTGACCTTATTCAATTAGACCTATCTGTTTCACTAAAATCACAAACTTTCTGTTTTTGTTTTAATTTGCCCATTAAAACTTACATGTGAATATTTTGTATGATGCAATAATTAAGTCATTCGCATACTTCTGTTGCTGATTTTAATAATAATAATAAATCTTTTAAAATTATAATTTGATCTAATCACAGCTTTATGTCTATCGTACTTGAAATGGTCCCATAAAATTTTATATTAAACTTAGGCATGATGTACATCTTTCATTTCAACACTTGGGAAGCAGAGGCAATCATA
>NW_004949122.1:5034574-5059605 GCF_000317375.1 Microtus ochrogaster | reverse complement strand
TTGTAGACCAGGCTGGTCTCGAACTCACAGAGATCCACCTGCCTCTGCCTCCCGAGTGCTGGGATTACAGGCGTGCGCCACCACCGCCCGGCCAATCATAGCTCTTTAAGTTCAAGACTGGCCTGCTCTATATTGCTGGTTCTAGTCCAGCTAAGGTTACATAGTGAGACCCTGTCTGAAAAAATTATGAGACCATTTGAGCTCTTGCTGGTCTTCCACAGGACCCTCGTTTACTTCACAGCATCCATGTCATGTGGCTCACAATCACCTTAGACTCCAGGGGCTGACACTTTCTTCTGGTTTCTGCTGCACCTGAACTTAACATGCTGACATGTATATACATACAGACAAGCAAGTGCATGCATCTAAAAATCAAGTCTTTTGGAAGAAAGGTTCTTTTCTGAAAACATAGGAAAGTATATAAAAAGTTTTTCTTCATATCTTAAGTTGTCCTTTTTTCTGTACTGTGATTGTAGCAGGAGGAAACAGAATGGGAAAGCATAAATGGGCTGTTGATGACACACGGCTTCAAACCTTTGTGTCTAGTCAAGAGAACCGACCTCAAAGGTAACTAGATCCTGCTCTTGCTCTGTTAGGTACAAAACTTTATTTTTCTTGGAAAAATGTTTATCTTAAAATGGTTTTACCTTCTCTCTGCTTTTAAATTTTTTTTTAGATTTATTTATTTATCATGTATACAGTGTTCTCCCTGCATGTATACCTGCAGGCCAGAAGAAGGCACCAGATCTCATTACAGATGGTTGTGTATTGTAATAAGAGCGGCGGGGCTGTGTCCCCAGCACCCCGGCCGCCTTGTTAGCTTATGCCCCAAAATAACAACACACAAACTGTATTCATTTAAACACTGCTTGGCCCATTAGCTCTAGCCCTTACCGGCTAATTTTTATATCCCGATCAACCCATCTCTAATAATCTGTGTAGCAACAGTCTTACCAGGAAAGATTCAGCATGTCTGACCTGGCGGCTTGCTTCATTGTGTCGGCCCGGGAGAAGGGAACATGGCCTCTCTCCAGAGAGCGGAGCTGTCGAGTCTCTGCTTTTACCATTTCTATATTAATATATGTATATGTATATATTACAATGTAGATCTCATCGTTTTTGACAAACAGTCATCACAAAGAATGAGGCAGAATTTGAAAATGTTGATGGAAGAAACAACACGTCAGCAGAACATGATCCGGGAGCTCATAGAGACGAACCAGCAGCTTAAGTAAGATGGTGGGAGTGCCCCTGGGCTTGTCTGCGTGTGTTCCAAACATAACTCCCCTGAAGAGGATCCTGAAATTTCATTGCTCTTTTTTTTTTTTTAGATTTATTTTACTTCTTATGTGTATGAGTGTTTCTGTCAGCAGTGTATGTAACTGTACCATGTGGGTGCCTGAACCCACAAGTTCAGAAGGTGGGTTGGGGGAAGAATCAGATCCCTGGAACTATAGTTATAAACAACTATGAACCACCATGTGGGTGTTGGGAACTGAACCTGGGTCCTCTGAAAGAGCAGATAATGCTCTTAGCTGCTGAATCATCTCTCCAGCCCCCTGAAATTTCATTTTTATTAAATGTAAAACATAAAAATATTTTTACAAGTAAGTGAGCAAAAATTAAGTAGATGACTTTCAGTAGTACTTAGCATTGATATGTAATGTTACCCTCTATTTTTTCTATTACTTTCTCTTATGAGGAAGACGAGATTGGGTGTGTCAGGCATGGCTCCAGACTGTTTTAAGAAGTGTTGAGGCTGGAGTACAGTTCAGTGCTAATTATGCTATTTTTTGATTCTCAGCACCAAAGCAAAGTAAAAAAATGTTAAGAATGTGGAGACATTTTGGAAAGTAATCTGTTATATAGCATGTGTATATACGATCTGATTTAATACTGAGGAAAGGAATTGTGTCTCTTAATTAGAAGTGAACTTCATCTAGAACAGAACCGAGCGGCACACCAGGAACAACGAGCCAATGACCTGGAGCAGATTATGGACAGTGTGAAATCCAAAATTGGTGAATTAGAAGATGAGTCCCTAAACAGGGTTTGCCAGCAACAAAATAGAATAAAAGATCTTCAGAAGGAGCACAAACTGTTGCAGGTATTGTATTAACTTAGATATTTTCTTATTTGATGGTTAATACTGAAAGTTCTTTATAGTCCCAGGCCATTTCCATGTCGCTTCATGTCTGTGGCAAAGGTCAAGGAATCCAAATGCTTGAGGTTACATTGTTAGAGGAAACAATTTATATTAGCATAGGGTGGTAATGTTGATAGGTGATCTTTTCTACTCAGCACCTCATTTTGAGATTCACCTATGAGGTTGCATGTTATAGTTTGATGAGTATCCCTAAAAGATGCATTGTGTGTGTGTGTCTGTGAATATATGCCACATATGTATGGGTGCCTTTGGAGACCAGAGAGAGGATGTTAGGGCCCCTGGAATTGGAGTTAGAGAAGCTTGTGCTGCTGGATGTGGGTGCTGGGAACTGAATTCACATCCTCTGGATGAACAGGAAGTACTCTTAACTACCGAGCCCTTCAGCATCTTATACTGCACTATTCATAGCTCATTGTGCCTGCACAGGGATTTTCCTACATTTGCAATGTCTAGCAGTCTACTTTATAGCAACCATAGCTCCATGTTTAGAGACATACTGTCCTCTATATAGGTAACGATGCCAGAATAGATTATCTCGTATTGCCTTGTAATGAACTCAGATTTCATTATAAATGCCTCATAATCTCTATGTACATCCCATAATGAATATTGTATAAGACCTAGTTATCTACAAAGAAATCCTAGTACAATGTATATTTTATAATGTCATAATACCCAGCATACAACTCTGTTGCCCTGTACACAGTTCACAGTGCCTTCATATAGCTCATAATGCTCTCTCTGGAGTTTACGGTATTCTATATAGATTTCATAGTGTACCTGTATGTGGGCTATTTTCTTAATTAGTGATTATGTAGGAGGCCTAATCCCGTTGTTGGTGAGGCCACTCTTGGGCTCATTATCCTGGGTAAGAAAACCAGATTGAGCCAGCCATGGGAAACAAACTAGTAAGCAGAAACTCTCCATGGCCTCAGCATCAATTCCTGCCTCGAGGTTGCTGCCCTGTTTGATTTCCTGTCCTGACTCCCTTCAGTGATAGATTATGATATAGGAATAAGTCAAATAAACCCTTACCTCTCCAAGTTGTTTTGTCATGGTGTTTCATCACACCAGTAGTTACCCTAACTATGACAATAGAGCTTACTGGAAGCCTGTATAGATCTTGTAATTCAGCCGATGGAGTTTGGAGTACTCTATATAAAGTGCATAGTGCCATGTAGAACCTATAGTGCACTTCTGTTGATTGTATCATGTGCCCCAGGTTGAGCTCATACTACAACTGCAAGAAGTTTGGAGTACACCTTTCTTAGTGTCCATGCTGCCATATTTAGAGGTCGTAGGACTTGTGGAAAGCTCCTGGAGCTCTGTGGAACTCATAGTTGACTTGGGTAGAACATCCAGTTCAGACTTCATCTTGTACATAAAGAATTTTTAGTTTTGTTTGTTTGTTTGTTTGTTTTGCTTTGGTTTCAGTTTTTTGAGACAGGGTTTCTCTGTGTAGCTTTTGAGCCTGTCATGAAACTTGCTCTGTAGACCAGGCTGGCCTTGAATTCTTAGAGATCCACCCGATTCTGCCTCTCAAATGCTGGATTAAAGGCATGCACCACCACTGTCTGGCAGTATTCTTTTTATAGTCCTTAAAGATTATTATAGACCTCATAGGACTCTGCCTGGAGCTAGGACTGACTTGTGCAGATCTCATAGTGCCTTGTGTTTTTCTCATAGTGAACTTGTCTAGAGCGCCGTGCCATGATAGTGACTTGTGTAGAATTCAGTGTATCTCCACTGAGTTCCTAACACACATGAATAGAGCTCATAAAGCATCTATTTAGACTTCATAATCCCAAGTACATATCTTATGGTACACATACACCCATTACTCCCTCTGTGTGTGAGAGAGTTGAATTCATAGTGTATCTGTATAGCTCATAATTTCCTTTATAAAGCTCATAGTGTACCTCTGTATAGCTCAAGGTGCTCTTGATTAAAGGACATGTAGTTGGAGGCTGCTTGTTTGTTTCCCAGCTACCTAGACTTCTGAAATAACCACATAGAAACTGTATTAATTAAATCACTGCTTGGCCCATTAGCTCAAGCTTCTTATTGGCTAGCTCTTACATATTAATTTAATCCATCTCTATTAATCTGTGTATCGCCACGAGGCTGTGGCTTGCTGAGTAAAGCTCCAGCATCTGTCTCCAGCGGGGCTACATGGCTTCTCCCTGCCCCTGCCTTCTTTCTCCCAGCATTCAGTTTAGTTTTCCCTGCCTAGCTCTGCTCTACCATATCATAGGCCCAAAATAGCTTCTTTATTAACCAGTGGTATTCACAGCATACAGAGGGGAATCCCACATCACAGATTTAAATCTGTTTAAATAAAAAGGAAGGTTTTAATTTTAACATAGTAAAATTACATATACAAAATAGGTATCAAGCAAAAATTACAGTTCCTACATTTATATCTACTTTATCTCTTATCGTAACTAAGAAAAACTATAACTATTCTTCAACTCCATCAAAGACTCCAGAAGGATATAATATTACCTAAATAAACAGGAAATACATTGTAAGCAACTTCCAAAACTATAGAATTGACAGAGACATCTTGCTAATCGGACAGTCACCCAAAGTTCTACTGTACATCTTCAGCCTACAGGCCCATAGCATCCAACTGACTTTTTCATGAAACAGGAAATTTCAAAGACAGTTTCGCCTATATTGGCAGTTTGCCAGTCACTTTCTTCTGTGTTCTACAGAATGTCTGGCAGTCTCTTTCATGAAGCAGGAACCCCAAAGAACTGTCTTACCTTTAGGCAAGTTCAGCAGTCATTTCTCTGTGGGTCCTGCATGTCCAGTTCATACAGCATAGCATCAAGCACTCCAGGCAAGAGCAGTTTCTTGCCCAAATAGATAGCAAACTCCTTAAGAAGCCTCTTCGATTCCTATCTTCCTCTTGAAGTAATTGGTGCTGCCAGGAGCAGATGTTTCTCATTGTCATGAAAAGGCCTAACTTCTTAAAACATTTTAAATGCCATATTCTGAGGGTCTCTGTAAGATCTGAAGAATACCTACTTAAGTGAAATATGTCTCTATCTAGAAAATCTAACTAAAATGACTACAAACTTGACTATTATAGATGATTATCTATTAACCTATATTTCTTAATTATGCATTACATTATAAATGAGCTATACAAACACAATACCTTAATCAAGAGCAGAAATACATGTACACAGTATAACAAAATTGACCTTACATTTGTATCAATAGACCAAAATCCATACCAATGCAAAGTATCCATCTTTATAGCATATTCCCCTTTAAATATAAACAAACATTTATAAACAATCATTTAGGGAATTTGGGTTTAGTTCTTGCCGAACTGCTTCCTGCTTTTTGTTGGGCAAAATATTTTGGGGGATGTTCACGGCAACCTTTCAGGGGGTCTTGGTCCATAAAACCACTTTAGTCTGGAAGGATTCCACAGGTTCTCATCCTCTGTGGAAACAAAAGCAGAACCTTTTTCCACAGAAACAAGTCCTTAGACCCAAATTTTGAAATCAAGGTACTTTTGAAGTATGTATGTTGGTTATGTAGCTCCTTTACAGTCAAAAAATTAAAAGAAAACACAATAATATACATTATCTAGACTCTATGCATATTTCATCTTTATGTGTCTTGTTTTTATTCTATTACCTTTTAATATTTATTTTATTATCTTTACTCCTTAGTCTATGACTGTCTGTACTCTGTCTCTTTAAAGACCTTATTTTGTTTTTTTTTTTAAACCATTGTTGAAATAGGAGCGTTTCTGGCACCCGGCCGCCCGCATGGCTAGCTTTATACCCGAAATAATCACACGGACACTGCTTGGCCCATTAGCTCTAGCCTCTTATTGGCTAGCTCTTACAGATTGATCTAACCCATTTCTAATAATCTGTGTAGCCCACTAGCTGGCTTACCAGGAAAGATCTTAACCTGCGTCTGTCTGGAGTGGGAGAATCATGGCGATTCCCTGATTCAGCTTCTTTCTCCCAGCATTCTGTTCTGTTTACTCCGCCTACCTAATTTTTGCCCTCAACATCAAGGCAGTTTCTTTATTTAGCCAATGAAATCCACACAAAACAAAAGACTCCCACATCAAACCATATATTTCTTTTTATAACTGTCTATATTCTTTTTCTTCTCTCTCCCAAGCCTACATACATTTATCCAACACTGTGACTCGTTTAGAGTTTTTTATGTCTGAATATGTCCTATTGTGTATCTGTAATTCTTTTCTGTCCAGGAGTGTTTCTTAAAATGCTAAGCACTTCTAAGGCTGCTTTGCCATTTGGCTCCACCTAGTCCATGATGGTGGGGCAGAAGTCTGTTAAGCACGAGCCATGCTCACAACCCCATTTTCAGGCACACAGCGGGTCTATGTTTCCCTTAAGCAAGTTGTAGCCCTCTGCTCACAAACCCCATTTAAATACTTAGCCTGCTGAAAGAGCCGGAGTTCATGCTGGCAGCACAGCCCAGGAAGCCACTGTTTTGAAACTGCACAGTTTTTACTGCTGCCACTGAGTCAGGAACCCTTCCCTTGAAAGAAACAGAGCCCACTGGAGAAAATGCTTAACTGTGTGTCTGTGTGTCTGTCTGTCTGTCTGTCTGTCTGTCTGTCTGTCTGTCTGTCTGTCTGGAATTCCTTTCCAAGCCCCCTCAGGTTTTATGTGGATTTAGTCAGTTCCATGCTGGTACACCAATTTGTAGTAGGAGGCCACTCATTTGTTTCCCAGCTGCCCAGACTCCCGAAATAACCACACAGAAATTGTATTAATTAAATCACTGCTTGGCCCATTAGCTCAAGCGTCTTATCGGCTAGTGCTTACATATTAACTTAACCCACATATTAACTTAACCCATCTCTATTAATCTGTGTATCACCACAAGGCTATGGCTGACCAGGTAAAGTTCATCTGTCTCCAATGGGGCTACATGGCTTCTCCTTGCCTCCCATAAGGACATATGATATCTGTAAGCTCGTACTGTCCTTTCTGGACTCCAGCTGCCTATTTTTATAGAGCTCATAGTGCCCTGAATAGAGCTCACAGCGCTCATGATTTTAGAGCTCATATGGAAGGAAGTAGTGTAGATCATACTGCACCTTCATGTAAGCTTACATTGGTCTGGATAGACTTCACAGTCTGCTCTATAGAACTCATAGTGCACTTATATGCAGCACACAGTGTTGACAGAAATCTCATATTGCATGTATTTTCATCCCCTGGGGCACTTTATAGAGGTAATAATGCTTTTCATAAAGTTCATGATGTTTTACACATAAATTACAGTGCCCTGGGCACATCTAATGCTGCCCTGCTTAGAGCTCACAGTTTCCTATACAAAGCTCATGTCTCATATGGAGTCATAATGCTCATGAATAGAGATCCTTTTCCACCTGTTGAAAGCTCATGTTGGACATTTATTGAATCCATGATGTCCTATATAGAAATTATAGTGCTCATTATTGATCTCAGTGCCCCCTACAGAGGTTTAAGTTGCCTGTCTAGATACGATTTTTTTCTTTATGTGGTTATATTGCCTTGTACTATATATAATAAAGCTGTGTGAGCAGTTAATACTGAATTCTGTGCAGAGCATAGGTTACCCAGCCTTTGAGCCTCCAGGAATTCTTCTGTTTCCCATTTTGCCATACGAATGGCGGAAGTGTCGGTGAGTGCTGCTGCACCTGGCTCCATGCAGGCTTGGGGACCCAAAATGCAGGCAGATGCATTGTTTACCCACTGAGCTTCTCCTCAGCCATGTAATGAAAACTAAAACACTGAAAAGAGAAACTGAAGAACACACTAGATGATGGAAGGACTTTCTGTTCAGTTTATGGGTTGTCAGGACTAGAATGTGGCTCTATTACCAGAAGCAATTTCTTTATCACCATCAAATTCTAATGATAGTCTTCACAGATTTGAATAAACAGTCCTAATATGCATATAGTAGCGCAAAAGACCCTTGATAGTAAAAGCAATTCTGATTGCAAAATAATAATGCTGACGATTTGTTTTCAAGTTATAATTACAAAACTATAGTAACAAAAACAGTTTGATACTGTCACAAAAGTATGTGTACCAATGGAATAGAATAGACAACCCAGAAATATAAACTTATCATATACCCAATTGAATTTTGAGCAAAGATGCCAGTTACATACATTGGAGAAAGAGATAGCGTCTTCAACATAGTACAGGACGACATGATATCCATATGTAGAAGAATGATACTAGATTCTCATCTCTTACCCCATACAAAAGTCAATTCAAAAATGAATCAAAGACTTTAATAATCTAAATTGAAACTGTTAGAAAAAAGAACCCTCTTAAAAGTATAGACACAGGCAGAAGCTTTCTGAAAAGGACTCCAAAAGCTCAGGAAATAGAAGCAAGACTCAGCAGATAGAATTGTGTGGATTTTAAAAGCTTCTGCACGGGAAGGGAACCAACAGGGTGAAGAGACAACCAATAGAAGGGAAGAAAACTTGCTTGCTGTGAATTACTATTTGGAATAAATAGGGACTCAGGGAGGAAAGATGTCACATGTCTTTAATCCCAGCATTCAGGAAGCAGAGGCAGGAGGATCTCTGTGAGTTCCAGGCTAGCCAAGGCTGCATAGTGAGATCCTGTCTCAAAAAAGCAACACAAAACACAAGCCCAAACAGTCTAAATCAGTTGATAAATAGGCTAATTAATGAACAGACTGTTCTATAAAGATTGAAATACCAGTGACCCATAAATATACAAATAATGATCAACACCCTTAGCAAACAGGGAAATGCAAAATTAAAACTACATTGCGATTCTGTCTCACCCTAGTCACAATGCCTGTCATTAGGACAAAAAGTAACAACAAATGATGATGAGGACTTTAGAAAAAAGAGAACCCTTACTCAAGGGAGTATATGTTAGTTTAGCCACTATAGAAATCAGTATGGAGGTTTTCTCAAAAAACTAAAACTAGCACTATCTTATGACAAAATTATACCCTTCCTGGGTATATACTCCAAAGATGTGTGTGTGCACACACGAATGCATCTTGAAAGTTGTAGCCAGACTAGGAGAATAAAGCGCAGTGGGGAAGAGGAAAAATAAAGATAGAGAGGTGCACATGGTCAAAATACATGGGATCCAAAAAATATTCTTGTGAATCTTCTCACTGTGTGTAATTAAAAAAAATCAACCTTAATGTTTGCTTCTAGATTTTAACTAATTTGCATATTGAGGGGAGGCTGGCACCCTCATCACTTAGCTGTAGAGGTCTGGTTTCATGGAGGACCAAGGCAAAGGATGGATTACTGCATATTTCATGTTCACTAGGAGATGGGATGTTACCAGCAACTAAGACTATTTTCCCTTGAGGGTTGTTAAGTTTCAATAAATTTGACATTTTGTACAGATGACCATGTGCTTAGCTGTGAATGTTATGTTTTGTCTTTTTTTTTTTTTTTTATAAATCTAAGGCACATACTGGTTATGGACCTATTCTGAATTTATAGTCTCCCCTATAGCCTGGATGTTCAAACTGACTACCTTATTTGTAATCTGTAAATCATTTAAAAAATAATTTTCCATTGTAGTTCTTTCTTTCTCTCTCTGGTTTTTGAGACAGGGTTTCTCTGTGTAATATTTCTGGCTGTCCTAGAACTCACTCTGTAGACCAGGCTGGTCTTGAGTTCATAGAGATCCACCTGCCTCTGCCTCCCAAGTGCTGGGATTAAAGTTGTGCCCTACCACCATCCAGCTGTTCTGTGGTTCTTTTAAAATATTTTAAAATATAATTTTTTCTGATTATTATTTTTATCTCGGTTTAAATATAAGGTGGGCATGGTAATACATTCCTGTTGACTCCAGAAATTAGGTGGCTAATAAAATAGGATTGCAAGCTGGAAGCCAGCCTGGACTATGAAGAAACCTGGTCTCATAAAACCATTGAAATATAAATTTATATTGGCTTTATAGAGATTTTTAAAATCCTTATTATGAAATCTTGAATGCATGTAAAGTTGTCATAGTTTCCTCATTTTATAGGTTTTCACATTTGTGAGATATTAATATTCCTTACATCAGTTTTTTTAACAGCCTTGATGGAGATGGTGACACAGTATTGATAGAATGTATGACCTACATGAATAAATATAGATTTACAATCTTCTTACAGATGAGATGCCAGCACTATAAGAAAAAACGAATGGAACAAGAAGAGACCATTGCTTCTTTGCAAAAGAATATCTACAGATTAACTAAAGAGGAAGAAGAGCGTGTTATTACTCAAAACAGAGTGTTTGCCCATCTCTGCAAGAGAGTTCCTCATACAGTCTTGGATAAACAGTAATGCCTTGTACATAGGATGATAATGGAACTGGGCTGATTATTTTTCAGCTGATTTTATTTTGACAGTGGTTATATCTTTTGCTAGAGAAGTCCTTTTATGTTTTGTTTTGTTTCATTTTTTGTTTTTTTTCAAGACAGGGTTTCTCTGTAGTTTGGGGGCCTGTCCTGGAACTAGCTCTTGTAGACTAGACTGGCCTCAAGTGCTGGGATTAAAGGCATGCACCACCACCACCACCAGAAACCCTGTCTTGAAAAACTATACACATATATGTATATGTATATATGTGACTTAGTGTTATACTTGTTTCTGGCAAGAATGATTGAAAAATTTTAAGTTTGCCATACAGTCTGTACTTACTTTTTAAAAGATTTTATTTTCAATAATGTGTTTATGGGCTTGTGAGTGCAGATACTGCCAGAGGCACTGAAAGCCTCTGGAGCTGGAGTTATAGAGGGTGCTGGGAACTGAACTTGGGTCCTCTGCAACAGCAGTATACACTTTATTTATTTATTTATTTAGTTAGTTAGTTAGTTAGTTAGTTAGTTAGTTAGTTAGTTAGTTAGTTTTTTAGGACTGAAGAGATGGCTCAGAGGTTGGGAGTACTTACTGTTCTTACAGAGAGCCTGGTTTCTCTTTCCAGCACCCAAATGGTAGATCACAATCATCTAGCTCCAGGGGATCAGGTACCCTCTTCTGGCCTCCTTAGGCACTTGAACACAAATTGTGTACACACACACACACACACACACACATCTTTTGTTTTGTTTTGTTTTGTTTTTGAGACAGGGTTTCTCTGTTGTAACCTCCTTTACTGTCCTGGAACTCACTCTGGAGATCAGACTGGCCTCAAATTCACATAGATTCATCTGCCTCTGCCTCCCAAGTACTGGGATTATAGTCATGTGCCACCACTACCTGGCTAATCTTAAAATTTTTTCCATGTATGAGTATTTTGTCTATATGCACATGTATGTAGTGATGTGAATCTGGTACCTGTGGAGGCCATCAGAAAGTGTTTGATGTCCTGGAATGGAGTTGTGGATGATTGTAAGCCACCATGTAGGTACTAGAAATCAAAGCTGGTCTTGTAAAAGAACAGCCATCGATCTAAACCACTGAGCAATCTCTCCAGCCCTGCAGTGTGTTCTCTTAACTGCTAAGTAATCTCTCTATCTCTAGTCTGTGCTTCCTTTTGTCATAATAACTTGAAATTATGTGAAAGAATAGCAGATACTACATTTTGAAAATAATTGAATATATTTTTTGTTTTCCAGATTGCTTTGTCTAATTGATTACTATGAATCTAAACTTCGAAAACTCCATACACAAAGGTATAAATAATATAATTTTAAAGTAATTCATGATAAATATTATCCAGGAACAAGTTAAGTTTCTATAGCTTTTGAGACTTTATATTCTGGAAGTCTATATATCATTATGAAATTATTTTTCAAATATAATATTTTTTTTTTGATTTTTCGAGACAGGGTTTCTCTGTAGCTTTTGGTTCCTGTCCTGGCACTAGCTCTTTCTAGACCAGGCTGGCCTCGAACTCACAGAGATCCGACTGTCTCTGCCTCCCGAGTGCTGGGATTAAAGGCGTGCGCCACCACCGCCCGGCCAAATATAATATTTTTATCCTTCAACAATTTCATGTATGCATACTGCCTTACAGTTTCTGTTGCTGTGAAGAGACACCATGACCATGGTAACTCTTATAAGGAAAACATTTCATTGAAGTGGCAGCTTACAGTTTCAGAGATTCAGTTTATCATCATTGTGGTGGGGAGCATGGTAGCATGCAGGCAGACTTGGTGCTGGCTACATCTTGACCAGAAGACAACAGGAAAGCAAATAGACAATGGGAGTATTTTGAGCATAGGAGAACTCAAAGGCCCACCCCACAGTGACACACTTCCTCTAACAAGATCACACCTACTCCATCAAGCCACAACAAGTGCTACTCCCTTTGGGGGCCATTTCTTTCAAACCACCATATACAGTGTACTTATTTGCATACAGTATATTTTGAAAATATTTACTCTCCATTTCTGACCCAACAAATTTTAGTTCCCCTTCTTCACAACTTCATGTTGAGCTTCTTTTAATAAAGATTTATAAGATTGCATTTTACTGCTTAGGTAAAAGTAAGTATTATTTCCTTTTATTTGTTGATGCATTATGTTATTATGTTTGATTTCTAGTACTGATGTGGTGACAATCATCCACAACTCCATTACAAACATAATTTTAGCCACTGGAGAGCAAGTGTGTTCATAAAGTATATGGACATGTAGTACATTGGCTGTGGGGCAGAGTAAGACCTTGCTATGCAAATTTAAATATATCAAAGATAGAATGTCAGTGAAAAAATGGCATATAGCTAGGTGTGGTAGTTCTTGCCTCTGTTCCCAGCTTCCTGTAGCCAAGGTAGAGGTTGGAACATTGAGGAAGTAAAGGAAAGGATAGCCACGAGTTTGAAGCTAGCCTGGGCTACGTAGTGAATCCTCAACTGGCTTGAGTAAGAGTGAGACCCTGTCCTAATACTGTACTCGGGAAGAATGTGTGTTAATGCCTGTGTAAGTCAGTGTCAGGCATGGCGGTGTGTACTATAATTGTGAGGCAGGTGGGACAATGCCTGAGACAGAAGGAGAGAGCAGTAAAAGGGAGAAGAACGGCTTTGCAGATAGACTGCAGAGTTTTCAAAGACATGAGAAAGGATTTTTAAGTTAGATGAATACACCAGCAGGAAGAGTGGATGTAGTCAGGAAATTTACGTGACTGAAGACGTCCGAAGCACAGGGTAGGTGGAGTATGCTCCGTACTCTGTATTGTTACCCTTTTTACATGCTACACTGTATGCACATAGTGTATGTTTTTAAAGACCAGGAATGTTCTGTTTGTGTTTTGTTTGTTCATTCAGCAAGTATTTTTCATCCCCTTTGTGTCCCATGACAAAGTTTTCTGGTCTTCATGCATTCTAGGTAAAAGAGTTAGTAAAAAGAATGCCCTAAGGTTAGGTGGTCCTGTGCTATGATACTATTCACTGTAGAACAAGTAGGAAATTGGGATATTTAATTCATGTTTAAATTATTAAGCCCTGATTAGATTGACTTAATCTTTGCTAGCTGAATGTTTTCTTTAGGGATGTATTTCCGTAAGATGCAGTGTGTTGTCTTCTCACAGGCCGTGTAAAGAGGACGACAGTCAGGCAGAAGAAGAAAAAGACTACAGAAGCCTGGATGCCTCACCAAGTTACAAAGGCCTTCTGATGGTATGGGGATCAGAGAACTAATCAATGCCTTTCTATAAAGCAAAGCAACCCCCTAGCAGAGTTACTTATTTTACTGTGAAATGCATTGCAGTCATTACAGAATCAACTCAAGGAATCAAAATCCAAGATTGATGTACTGTTAGGTGAAAAGCTGAGTCTCCAAAAAGATCTGGAAAACAGGTGAGAGAAACTTAATTTTTCTTTAGCTTTTAGGTTGTTAAACGCATCATTCTTGCCCTCTTACTCTAGAACTTAATCCAAGTGCTTGGCATGCTGTACACCTTCTGGTTGGTTGTGTTTCATTGTGAATGATGAAAAGAATAAGACTCCTTAGGCAGGCAATGGAAGTGAGAAAATAGCAATCCATGCTGAGGATAAACTGGGTAAGAACTTTGAGGAGATTCAGAGCTTTCTTGTGTTTGTGTGTTTATATGTGTGGGCACAAATGTGTGTGCAGTTGAGTGTGCACATCTGTGCGCATGCATGTGGAAACTAGAGGTCAGCCTCAGATGTCATTCCTTGGGATCTGTCCACTTTGTTTTATGAGACAGGATCTCTCCTTGAGACCTGCCTGAAGCATGCCAATTAGGGTGCCTGGCCAGTGAGCCCAAGGTATCTGCCTGTCTTCAGCACCCCTTTCCCAGTGCTAGGATAGGAAGTGTGCACCCCCTATGCCTTTTTAGGTTCTTGGATCTGAACTCTGGTCTTCATATTTGCATGCCAAGCACTTTACCAGACTTAGATGTCTCCCCAAGCCCAGGTTCAGTCTTTGTTTTGTTTTTCTTTTAAAATTAACTTTAGTGAGAGAGAGTTTGTCCCTTTGGAAAACTGCCTGCTGTGCAAGCATGTGAGGACTTGAGTTCAGATCTCCAGCACTCATGTGAAAAGCCAAGCCAGTTGTAGCAGTGTGTATCGTTAATTGCAGCGTTGGAAGAAGGCGTGAAGACAGGCAGATTCCTGGAGCTCATTGTCTGGCCAGCCAGCCTAGACAGTTGATGAGCTCTAAGTCCAGTGAGAGAACCTCTGACAAAAATAAGAACTTAGCTGCGTGCTTGGGAAGAATGAACTGTACACTTAGGATAGTAGTTATCTGTGATATGAGAGAGTCTTAGCTAGTGTTTCTATTGCTGTATTAAAATACATGACCTGGTCTACAAGAGCTAGTTCCAGGACAGGCTCCAAAACCACAGAGAAACCCTGTCTCGAAAAACCAAAAAAAAAAAAAAAATGACCAAAAGCAACTTTGGGAGGAAAGGGTTAGTTTCATTTTACAATTTATAATCCGACATCCAGTGAAGTCAGGGCAAAAAACCTTGAAAGTACTGAACTGAAGTAGAAGCCATGGAGTTTTGTACTTACTCATTTGTTCCTCGTGGCTCGCTTAGACTTTTCTTATACCATCCAGGACGTTAGGCCCAGATATGGGCTGGGCCCTCCCACATCAATCATTAATCCAGACAGTACTCCAGAGTTTTGCCTACAGGCCAGTCTTATTGAGGCATTTTCTGATTTAAGATTCCATCTTCTCAAATATATCTAGGTTTGTGTCAAATTTGACAAAAAAAGTCCTTTTTTTTTTTTTACTGTAAACAAGTTACATAATAGCACAGAAGTAAATAAAGATGTTAAATAAGAAATTATACAAGATAGATCAAAATATCTAGTAAACGCCTAAGAATTAAGGATTTTAAATAAGGTGTTGGGGAGATGGCTCAGCAGATAGGATTGCTGGCTGCTTTCCATAGATCCAGTGTTTGATTCTTAGAACCCACATGGTGGCTCACAACCATCTGTACTCTAGTTCCCGGGATCCAGTGCTGCCTTCTGACATCTACAGACAACACACACACACACAGGCAAAACGCCCATACACATAGAATTTAATTTAAAAATAATTTTAATGTTTATTAATAATATAACAAGATATATTTTTGTTTGCTAAGTAATTTTGTCCTTTACAATAAATTTAATGTATTCATCTTGATATTTTTCACAGACCTACAGAACATGAATTAAGACTTTATAAACAACAAGTGAAGAAACTGGAAAAAGCCCTTAAGAAAAGCATCAAGTAATTACATTTTGTCAAAGTTATAGCTTATAGTTGCGTCCTGTATTTTATTATTTGTTTTTTATATTTATCAGCTGTTGTATGTTGTTATACAGCCTTGGCATGGAGTTGCCGAGTTGCTGAGAGATGTGACTTTACAACTATTTTTGGGCCAGACATGCTAACAGAAACCTATAAATCCTGGCACTGTGGAGGCTGGGCAGAAGGATCACTACTAAGAAGCTAGCCTGGGTTATATAGCAAAGCTTTGTCTCAAAAAACAATAGTATAGAATAAAGATGGATGTTTCTGATTCTAAAAGCTTAAAAGCAATTTGGATTTGGCTTTATTTTTATATATTCTTGATAATTTCATACATTCAGATAATTATATGCATCATTCCTCCTCTATAACTCACTTCTCCTTAATGTACCCCCCAAGTAACTTTATGCTTTAAAAAGAATAGCCCTTTATGCCACCCATATGTGCATGGGTTTGGTTTGTCCACTGAAGCCTGGGGATCTTGTTGGTGTCTACATCCTCAAAAGGAATGAGTCTCTCTCACAGAAACTTAGCCAACAGTAACAGTAAGAGTGGGGCCTGGATGTCCTCCAGCCTGTCTGTGCTGGACTCTTGTCTGGCTTTATTTTATCACTACAGTGTTGTGAGTTCATGGCTGTGATTGCCTCGTCCCGAGTACAGTATTTCAGAACACCCTCCATCATTGGCTGGCTCTCTCGTTCTTTCTGCCTTGACATGGGGGTATGTAATAGGACTGAGAACTAGTCTCTTATTCTCAGCACTTTGACCAGTTACTTTTCTCTCCGCTGACTGCTGCCCACGGCCAAAAGAAACTTTGATCAAAGCTGAGAGCATCTCAGGTTTATAGATATAAGCATAGATGTTTAGATAGCATTTTGAAAGCAATATCATTTATCAAAATAACAATGACAGGTTTTACCCTAAGGCCTATGACTCCTGACTCATGGACATTTTTGTTTTGTTTGTTTTTCAAGACAGGGTTTCTTTGTGTAACAACTCTAGCTGTCCTGGAACTAGCTCTGTAGATCAGGCTGGCTTTGAACTCACAGAGATCTACCTGCCTCTGCCTCCTGAGTGGTGGGATTAAAGGTATGCTTTACCACCACCCAGCTGAGTCATGGACTTTTAACAAGGATTAAAGTACCAGACATGAAGTTCCCTCTTGTGGAACAGGCCGATCCAACCAGAAGGCTGTTGGACTAACAGGCTTATCTTGCCTGGTAGGTCAGTGCTGCAGCATTCAGGGTCCAGCACTGCTTAGACTGTTGATGTCTTTTCTCTTTCAGAAGCCTACATAGCCCCTCTGGCACTATGAAAGCTAGCCAGCATTAGGAGGTTTCTTGGTTGGTTTGAGATCTATTTCTGTATGTCCTGCAGCCAAAGTGTATTGTGTCTTTAACAGTAGCATTTATAGGGTTGTATCAAATAGTTTGTGGGTAGCCAGGGGCTATGAGAATAGCCTGTGTTGTTTTGGAGGCCTCAGGGGCCTCCCTGACCTTTAATTCCTAGAAAGTATCCTATGTCTTACACCCATGTATTCCAGGAGTGGCATTGTCCACCCATGCAGGGTATTTCCATTAAAAATATTTTTAACTTGTAATTTCAAACCAGCTAGTGGGCTTCCATAAGACTTTTACATACAGATTTAGTTTTAGTTGACTTGTTCTCTCTTTAACCCCACCCCATCCTCACATGACCCCTTAACACTCAGTAATTCCTCTTCTTTTATTTCACATGTAATTCTTCTCTCCCTCCAATTCTAAAAGCTGGGCTGTAAGATAATAGGCTTCCATGTGGGTCTTCATGTAATCTATCCTTTCTACCTCCTTGCTTCTCCCATAATGTGTACCCCTCCCTGATTAAGCCTATATGTTACCATTAATCCACCTCTCGACTTTTGGTTTTTTTTTTTTATTTTTTTTTTTTTTGTTGTTTTTTCGAGACAGGGTTTCTCTGTGGTTTTGGAGCCTGTCCTGAAACTAGCTCTTGTAGACCAAGCTGGTCTCGAACTCGCAGAGATTCGCCTGCCTCTGCCTCCCGAGTGCTGGGATTAAAGGCGTGCACCACCACCGCCCGGCTACCTCTCTGTTTTACCTATGATCTGCTGGCCCCCTTTCCTTTAGTATGTTACCTTCATAAAGCACCTTTCTGTTCTCTGACGTCCACTTATGTTCCAAGCTGAATACACAAAAGATTTGAAGATAGAAACGGCATATGAGACAGTGCATATAATGTTGGTCTTTCTGGGCCTGGAGTTGGCTTTATATTCATCTCAATTTAATAAATAAAGAGTAGCAAGAAAAGAAAATATTTTAATGGAAAATTATCTCTAGAAATCGAAGAAGTGCAAAAGAAACAATGAAATTGCAGATAGCAGATCCTATATTTTTATTTTAGCTAGTCACAATCTGAACATTTTTATGTTAATTTTTGTGCTAAAGATTGAATTTAGGTCTTGAGCATTCTAGAGTAAGAGCTGTTCCACTGAGTGTGTCCCCAGGTTGAGCATGCTAGGGTTAGTGCTATTCCACTGAGTGTCTCCCCAGCATGATCTAAAAGTTTTAGTGAGTTTTGTTACTTAAAAACTAAAAGTGTCAAAAAAACAGGCAGTGAGTCAGTCCTATCTACCACCTTTAACTCCTTCCCGTTTTGAGACGTGAGGTCTCGGGGGTATTTTTAAAATGATGATTTCAAGTATCGATGCTACTTCATTAAGATTATCTATGTGTATTCTTTGATTCAAAAGACTAGAACTTGAGAAAATAATTTGTGGAGCTTTGGAATGGATTATTTTGAAAACTGTTAGTGTATGCATTATATGTGTGTGTGTATTAATTCACTTGTGTTATTAGTGTATATTGTTTCAGTTTTCAGTGGTAGTTGTTCTTTTCTCCTCCCCATGGTATCACTGTCATAGTGGAAAGACAAACAAGGACAAGGGGGGGATTCATTGGGTATCTACTTACATTCCACCCTTGTCTACTGTTAAGTGTATCTTGTAGAGTGTTCTATTGTTTTCTCTGAGAAATTCGATTACTTTATTATTTGTCAAATCTAATTGAGTCTTAGGCCATTGTTGCGCTCATGATTTTAATGTCATGGGTGTATTTTGTTTTAGCTCTAGGGAGGATGCTTCTTGGATATCAAGGTTATCATAGGTCTTGTTAGTAGGTCTGCTTTATTTCTTTAGTATTGCCAAATTCCAGTGTGTGCTTTGTTTTCTTACAGGAGCAGTCTGATAGTGTGACAGTTTCATTATGTATTCCCTCCGCAAAATGTCCCCTTTCCCATATACCAAACGCTGTTCCTCACTGGAATTGAGACTAAGGGCCAGACCTGGGAATAATCAGAATTCTATTTCCTTTGGGGACATAGCCAGATACCACCTTTTTGTTCACACTCAAGAGAGAGAAGTAAAGTTCCACTGAGATTCATTTTGGAGGATTGCCCACCTTTGTCCAGTGGGCATTATGCAACCATCCTCTTCAATTTCCCCTAGCCCAGTTAATTGTAAATAGGATACTTTGTTGAGTTATTTAACTTAGGAACCTGGGCAGTTAGAGTACAGTGACTCATGTTGCATTTATTAGTTATTATTTTCCAGATGAAAGCCCTGTGTTTTTCCAGGTCTGTGAACTTGGTTCAAAAATTTTGCATTCCTGGGTAGGACATTAGAGTGTGGGGAGGGTGGGTGCTAGAGTAGCTAAAAAAAAAAAAGTCATCTGGAAGCACAACAGAGTGATTTTAGGGTCACCCTGACTATGGGAAAGTGACTCCACAGCCTACAGTAGGCACAACATGACAAGCCACAGCAACATCGGTACCTACACATGCTGCTGCTTTGCACTCAGATGAACTTAACTTTTGTTGAAAGGTGGTTGTTTGGAGAGCAGCTCAAGGTCCCCCAGTGGCTCACAAGAGTAATTGGAATGAGCTGGTCTTGGTCTTAGGGTTTACTGATAGCTTAGGCATATCAGGAGGGTAGTCTCAGGCTTGAGACTACTGTGATGGATCCATGTGTCCAGTCCTGCTGATACACCCATCCTGTTGATGCTGCTGTAGGTGAGGATAGAATAACAGGATATGGACTCTCACATAGTAGGTGACCGAGACATCCCTTCTCATCAGGAGTTTTAACTACGTCCCCAGGGTAGAAGAAGGGGAATCTGTTGATTCCCTTGAAGTTCTTGACAGTATTTTCTGGAATTTTGCTCATTGGATAACATGAAAAATTAGCTTGGCTGTTTCTGGGAATGGCCTGCCATGTAGTGCCTCAAAAAGGGCTAGTCCCTGATAGTCAGTTAGGGATGTTTTTAAATCCGGTTAAAGCTAGGGGCAATTTTGTCTAAGGAGATCTGGTTTCCAGAATGAGCTTCTTTAAATAAATGCCTCTTTTTGTTGTTGTCGTTTTGAGACAGGGTTTCTCTGTAGCTTTGGAGCCTGTCCTGGAACTAGCTCTTGTAGCCCAGGCTGGCTCAAACTCACAGAGATCAGCCTGCCTCCGCCTCCCGAGTGCTAGGATTAAAGGCATGTGCTACCTCTTTAAAAGTTCTTTATTCTCTCCAGCTTGCCTGACAATTGAAGACACTAAGTGCAATGTAGGTGAAGCTGAATTCTTCAAGTTTTAAGTTGGGCTTTCAGTGACTTCTGCCCTAAAGACAGATTTGTTGTTACATGGAGGCATTCAGAAGGCCCAAATCAAGGATTATTTCTGTAAGTAAAATCTTAACCATGTCTGGTGCCCTTTGTGTTTGGCATGGAAAAACTTATCCAGCCTATGAAGGCATTTACTAAAACTAAAGGGACTTAGAATTAGGTCCTCCCCACATTTCACTGAAGTAAAATTGCCAGTCCTCTCCTAGATGGAGTCCTTGGCTTTGGGTCCCTGGGGACTGAAGGTGCCTGTTTGAAGGGTTCATCTTTTGGCATATTTCACATCCTTGTGCCACCTATTGGATTACCTCCTAGAGACCTTGGCCTAAATATTAAATGCCTTCTGGCTAGTAGAGTGTTTTCCTTCCTAAGTGAAAACATCTGCTGAAGGGATTTTCAAACTCTCTGAGAGATTTTGGTTATAGCAACTGGTCAGCAGGAGTGCCATCGTCTTTAGTCAAAATGGCAGCAAAGGCTATTTCCTCATTGGAATATTTGCATCTTCTAGGAGCTAGTAGGGCTTCCCCCAAAGAACAGGGCATTACCCATGACTCAGTGTAGCTCTTGGCTTCTGAATCTCCCCCCGCCGCCATTCCCTTTAGCTATACGGTCCTCTCCTATTTGATACCTAGGAGAGTAGTTTAGAGACAGGTACCAGGGAGGGCAAGAGAATTGCACCAGGAAGCAAGCATAAGGCTCTCTCTTGAGAATGTCTGATGGGGTTTTTTTCTGTCTTCGGTAGTCCCCCTTTCTTTCCATATTGCTGTGTGGACTTGAAGAATAGAAAAGTACTTGGAGTCTGTATACATAATGACTCTTTTCCTTGTGTTAATTTAATGCTCTGGTAAGAGCTATCAATTCAACAAGCTTAGCATCAAAGTTCTGGGACAGTCACTCTGAGTAAGGGTATCAAAACCAGTAGCTATTGTATGCCCTGTGTTACTGCCCCCTAATGCGGTCTGTTTTTATCGCATAGAGTTGCAAGTCTGGTCAGGTGAGCGGTCCGAGAGCTGGTGCTCCAGTTAAGGCCTCTTTTCTTTGGAAAAGCCCACTGGATTCAGAGGTCTGTTCAGTCTGAGTGTAGCCCTGGCTTTGAGTTTTCTTGAAACTCTTTGAAAGAGGGACATGGCCAATTCACCATATCTTGGGATCCAAATCATATAATATCCTGTGACTCCTAGGAAGGCCTTCAATTGTTTTAGAGTCTTGGGGAATGGGAAGGCCAGGATAGGTCAGATTTGTTCTAGCCCCAGGACTCAGGTTGCTTCTGCTAGGATATGACCAGGATAAGCTACTCTTTCTAATATACTTGTGCCTTTACTCCATGCCACCTTTCAGCAAGAAGGTTAAAGAGAGGTTCTGAAGCCCAAAAGATAATCTCCTTGGAGAACCTATAAAGATCATCATCTATATATTGGAATAGTGTGCTCCAGTATGGGCCTATTCCATTAAGTCTTAGAAGAGGGCTGGCCCAAAAAGGTGTGGGACATCCTGAAACCTTTGCAGGAGTGTAGTCCATGCAGCCTGTCCAACCCTCAGAGTAGGGTCCTCAAAGGCAGAGGGAGGTCGGCTGCTGGTATGCATGGGAATGCAAATAAAGCATCTTCACTGATACGGAATTGTGAGTGGTGCCAGGAGGAATCTGAATGAGCCTAGTACAGGGATCGGGAATTACTGAATAAAGAGGAGCAACTGCCCCATTGGTGAATCTAAGACCTTGAGCTAATCTCCACTTGTTGGATTCCCTTTCTTACTTTCAAGATAGGGATATTATATGGATTTGATCATCGAATTAATGATCCGTGTTTATTTGATATTTTAATTATGGTGATGAGACCATCCCTAACTTCTAGTGTTAAAGGATATTGTGTCTGATGTGTAAAATGGAAAGGATCTTTAAAATGAATGACCATAGGGATGATGGTCCTCGCCTTCCCTATTAATTCCTCATTTGTCTATGTTGTTTGAACAATTTGGATTCTATTACCACCAGACGTACTATTGTCTTGGGGAAAGAAGTTTTACTTTGAGTTTGGTCAGGAGATCTCTTTTCGAAAGAGTAGCAGGAGTTTGGGGGATTGCCGAAAAGAAGTGACAGAAATAGAGATCTCACCATTAACAAGCAAGAAGCTGGGTAAATAATGCTTAAGGCGCTGGCTTGATAAGCCCCAAATGATAGCCTCTTGTGGGGGGTTCAGAGACAGGGGAGAATGGGAGGACTAAGAATTGGGTTTCTGTGTTGGTGAGGAAATTGATTTGACTTTCCTCCATTGTAAAGACTTCTCAGGACTCCTCAAGCTGGATTGATCCTCATTGATGGGAGGACATCTAATCTTCTAGTGATCACCCTTACAAAGAGGGCAGGGTCCTGGGGGAAGGTATTTGTCTCTGAGAGCTTTCTCACCTGAAATAGCTTTCCTGCCTGCGTAAGAAATGCATTCCTAACAATCCTAATTGTGTTGCTTGAGGATTCAGCTGCCTAACTAACAGCAGTTTCCCATGCTGTCTATCCTCTCCTCTTGGTCCTAGTTATAAAAAAAAAAAAAATCAGTGTAGTAGTTTGTATCAAATTATCCAATGACTTGCCTGGTTCAATCACCAATTTTTGGAGTTATATATATGGCTAATCAAGTCAGGTACTTATCATTTGGATGATCTCTGCCCATGACCCTGGTTCTATATTAATATATATTTTATAGCCTCTTGAAATCTTTGAAAGAGCATCATGTGAGTCTCCTATCCTTAGTTGCTGACTTTCTGAGAGCTAGTAGTACCCTTAAATCCATTCATTCCTGTTCCTCTGGATTGAATTTAGGATTGGATTAGAGCTGCATCATTACCAGTGGGAAAGTTGAGGGCTATTATTCTTTCCCTGGAGGTGTGAAAGTCATTTCCAGTGGGCATGTCCCACTCAGCTCTAGAAGTGGTGGAGTTTGTTCTAGCAACAGCATGCAGAATCATAAAGTTGGCTTACTCTTCAAAGGTGTGGACAGGCTGAACTGGGCCATCAATAAAGCTCCTAGGTCTCTGTTAGTTCTGACAGAGAAAGGGAGCCATGCACATAGGTTGTCCCAGAGTCCCTTCTGGAGATCCGCCTAATTGAAAACATTTCTTGTGGAAGAAAGATGTGCTGTGTACTGTGGCTGGCCACCGTGGGGGACAGCATTTCCCACTGGGGAGGGGTCTGCTCCGTCTGACAGGCTGCAGATTGGGATGAGCAATTGAGCAACCAGAAGATTTGAAGGGATGGAAACAATCATGTTGTGCAGTTCATGAATTTAGGGATTTGGATACTTTATGGGAGGTTCCTTGCCCTTTAGCTCCTTTTTGAACTAGAATACATCACAGCCAAAGTGTAAGAGTACAGTTTACACAATTGGACCAATTCAGGGTGATCCTTCAAATAAAAAAGTACAATTGAATATATGGGATCTCAGTCTATTTTCCCTTTTGCTTGCAAAGCAGATTGAGTGGGGTAATGATATTGCAGTTTAAACTGCTTCTGGAGGTCTGGATTCCCAGTCTCTTAGTATTCTAGCCAGGCCTGGACAGGAGAAAAAGAACCTTTTCCTTAAGACTCGGAGGGTCAGTCATACCCAGTTTTTTAGGAAACACAGCAGGGGAGAATTTGATGTGATCTTGGATAGCATCAAATCCGTCTGAAATCAATAGCAAAATGCGAGCATTCCTCTGAGAGCCATCTCTGTTCTCACTCTGTCCTGTGCCCAGAGGGGTGCCTCTGGTCTGGAGAGCCCTCATGTTTTTAGACATTACTTCTAACTTGTGATGTAGTGGAAGGAACTTTTCCAGGGACAGAATGGCTTATATAATTACATACATGCATATTTAATATTTGCACATGTGTGTAAACATACATGTAAGTAAAAGACGTAAGGTTTAGAAAGGCTAGCTGGTTCATTGCTTAATTATTTTAATCTGCTATCTAAGATTTTTTTTTTTTACTATTATCTTGACTTTTTTTTCCTCCTTTAGATTACGAGAGCTTATTGTTCAAAAAAAGACTGATGACCTGGGGAAAAAAGATGAGCCCAGCAAAGACAGCCATCATCAGGCTCTAATTGACCAGAGATACTTTCAGGTACTGAATAGCTGCTGAAAAGACTGGTGTTTGTTATGATCCTTGATTGATGGAGGAAGGTCATTGGTTAAAAAAATAAAGAAACTACTTGGCTGGCCCTCATAGGTTAGAACATAGGTGGGTGGAGTAAACAGAACAGAATGCTGGGAGGAAGAGGAAGCGAGCTCAGACTCGACAGCTCTCCTCTTGGGAGCAGACGCCTCAGAGAGACGCCATGCTCCCGTCACACACGCGATGAAGCTCCGACCCAGGATGGACGTAGGCTAGAATCTTCCCGATAAGACCGGTGCTACACAGATGATTAGAATGGGCTAAATTAATATGTGAGAATTAGCCTAGAAGAGGCTAGATAGAAATGGGCCAAGCAGTGTTTAAATGAATACAGTTTGTGTGTTGTTATTTC
>NW_004949122.1:5032877-5034222 GCF_000317375.1 Microtus ochrogaster | reverse complement strand
AGAGAGAGAGAGAGAGAGAGAGAGAGAGAGACATGGGTCATCCTTGAACCAAAAATGCCCCCTTTATTGTGTTCCAGGGCAGCTTATATAGGGCTCAGAGAGAGAGAGAGAGAGAGAGAGGGAGAGAGAGAGAGAACGAGCACGTGCGCCATATATGGCCACGCCCTAGCTCTCAGGATTTTTCAGCTGCCAGCCCACCAGAAACCACTCCCCTGCCATCAGGAACTCATGAGGGTCTTGTGCCAGAGCCGCTGCAAGCATAGGAAAGCAAGTTGTCTACTCCAGCAGGCAAGGGGTCACAGAACATTCAGGGTCTGAGGGTCTGCAGTCCCCAACAGATGCCTAAATCTGCAAAATCCCTCATAGAATGGAATTGAGGTGTGGCTTGAATGTGTGTTTGAATATGTGATCTTCAGCCATTTAGAAAGGTTTTGGAACCAATAGGAGATGGAGCCTGTTGGTGTCACTGGGATCAGGCCTTGAGGCTTGATAGTTTGGCCCCATTTCTTGTTCAGTCTTGACTTCCTGAGTGTGGATGCAGTGTCACCTGCCAGTCTCCAGCTCTTGCCACCATGCCTTCCCTGCCTGCTGCCATGTCTTTCCATAGACTGTATGCCTCTGAAGCTGTGAGCCAAAATGAAACCCTTTCTCCCATAAGTTGCTCTTCTCAAGGTATTTCATCACAACAACAGAAGACTAAGACAGAGAATATTTTCCTATAGCCCACCCACATCTTCTCTGTAATAACTACTATTATAATAATTATAATAGTACAGTATAAACACTATAACAATATTAAGATTTTTTTATTCTTTACCAATGTAAACCATTTGCCCTTCTTTTTGTTGTTTTATGATATTTTTTGTTGTTTTTTTGTTTTGTTTGTTTTTTGAGTCAGGGTTTTTCTGTGTTGCTTTGGAGCCAGTCCTGGAACCAGTTCTTATAGACCAGACTGGCCTCGAATTGACAGAGGTCTTCCTGCCTCTGCCTCCCAGTGCTGGGATTAAAGGTGTACTCCACCACCATCCGGCTTGTGCCACAACCACCCAGCTGCTGTTTGCCCTTTTATTATTCCATTTGTTGATGCTGGTATTATTATATAACTAAATCTTCAAATCTTTGCATAGCTTTGATTTGGTTTAAATTATCTATGTGATGTAAAAAAACTAACCTTACTGGTTTTATAGACTGTTTATTGAATAGATAAGCAATTGAGTCTAATAGTTTATTGAATGAAGTGGACTTGCATTTTTTGGTTACCCGTAAGTTTTTGTCTGACTGTTTGAGACAAGGTCTCTCTTTCTCTCTGTCTCTGTCTCTCCCTCTCCCTCTCCCTCTCCCTCTC
>NW_004949122.1:5012089-5032777 GCF_000317375.1 Microtus ochrogaster | reverse complement strand
CCTCCCTCCCTCCCTCCCTCTCTCTCTCTCTCTCTCTCTCTCTCTCTCTCTCTCTCTCAAGTTCTGGGCTGTCCTGAAACTTGTTAATGTAGACCAGGCAGCCCTCAAATTCACAGAGATCCATCTGCCTCCGTCTTCCAAATGCTGGGATTAAAGGTGTGCACCACTTATACTTGGCCATAGGCTTTAAAATTTGAATTTAATCGCTAACATTTTAAACACTAAGAGACTGTATTTTAAAGTCATGTCAGTTATCAGAGCAGCATTACCTGTTTCCCTTGTCAGGTATGAGCACGAGCCCTTTGAGCAGCACAGCTCCCACCGGGCCTTGTTTTTTGCAGTCATTTGCAGTCCCAGACAACTTTTCTTTCTAATTTGTTGATTTTTGTCATCTACCATTTTATGTTTATGCATATATTCCTTTCTAGATTCTGCAGTCTGTCCCATTCCGTTACTATTCCAAGCTCTTCTGCAGCTTTCCAGTAGGTTTTAATACCATTTGAATTTAAAATTCTTTGCTTAGATATATTTGAGCACATTTGCTCTTCTGGATGAACATTTATTAAAATAAAATCCCACTAGGATGAATTGAAATATGATCAATTTTATTAATATTTGGAGAAATGATAATTTACAATTTTAAATCATCCTATTCAGAAACATATCTCTACTTTTGGGAGGGTCTTTTATAGCTTCCCATAAAGTTCTATATATTTTAAATTTAGTTCAGATGTCTTTCTTGTCAGGTTTATTTTCTAGATATTTAATGACTTTCATTGTTGTCGTGAATAGAGTTCCAGGCAACTCTGTGAGAATTTTCTTTTAGCTGTCCAGAAGTGTGTAACTGGGGTTCTTCCATTTGCTCTCTCGGGCTCAGTCTGAGAACCTGTGAGTGCAGACACCAGCCCTCACCTCACTCTTCCTCTTGGCGTCTTACTGCTTTTCATATACCTGGTTTCCTGCTCTACTCTTTGGTTTTCTTTCTTTTTCTGACATTTGCTAGATTGACAGATGTTTCTTTGTCCTTTTTAATCTTTATTTTGTGTTGTTTTTGTTTTTTGAGACAAGATCTCACTATGTAGACCAGCTTGGCCTTGAACTCGTAGATCACCTACCTGTACCTCCTGAGTGCTGGGATTAAAGGCCCGTGCTACCCTCCCCTTTTTTGTCCTTTAAAAAATTTCCTAGATGGATTAATTAACTTAATTTTCCTTTTCTCTGATTACCTTTGGAATGCTTTAACATTTAACAGCAGCAACACGGGGAGTTTATCAGTGTCTATGAACTCTCTGAATGAATGACAGGGAATCACTGCTTCTCTTTTAAAAATTCTTACTCTGCAGGAGTTAAGTCACTTTATGTTTCCCCATTGTTGCTATATCTTTTACTGCCAATCATCAAAAAGTCAGTTAACTCATACAGGAGAATATAAATTACCATCAGTAAAAATTCTGATGGGGGAATTAATTCTTTCATTAAAATAATTAGTTTATTTATAGCTGAAATGAAATATTGACCATATGTTTTCATGAAAACTAAGTCTTCTAAATAACTTCTAAAGTCATATTACCAGGAGACCCATTAGTTGCAGCTTGAAGTATGCACAGGACAGAAATTCAAGATCAAAATACTGATCTCATCTTCATACTCTATTTGTGTATGTGCATGTGCGTGTGTGTGTGTGTGGTGCACACATGTGCATTCATGCATGCATGGGAGCCAGGTGTATATGTGAGGTTAGTGAACAGCTTATGGGTGGGCCATGTGGGTCCTGGGATGGAAATCAGCTTGCTGGTAAGCATGTCATTTCATTAGCCCTCATCTTCATACTTAATGACTATTTCTTAAATACGGTAGACTTGATAATAAGTGGAAAATGACTTTTATTATGTATGTTTTGTTTCTTAAATACCATAAAGGGCACATTTGCTTATGAAAGGGTGGAGACAGGAGGGCAGGTAGTACCTAAACACATGGCATCTTACAGAACCTGAAGCCTCATTAAAACACTTTCTAAAAGGCTCTGAAGTTACTTGAAGAGGTAAAAGAAGGGAGAAAACAACCAAGGCTGAGAGAATGATCTCTTACCTGTCTTAGGGTGATGACTAATGGAGTACTCATCACATCTAGAGAGAGTCAAATAGTATATATTAAGCTTTAGTTCAAATATCAGTGATATTGTCAGTTTTCTTCAGTGTGATAGTGGCACAAGATTGTGTAGACTATACCAGCTTTAAGGGATGTGTGCTTTACTATTTGAGGGTAAATAAGGTTGATAGCTGCATTTCCTTCCATTGGTTTTGAACCTGCAGATAGAGCGAGCCCCTCTAGGAAAGTGTTCACAGTTTCTGGATCTAGGTAGTGACTATGTGCTTGTGGTGGTTAATTTTATGTCAGCTTGACTGGGCTATCCACTGCCCAGATACTTGGTTAAACAGTATGCCTGTGAGTGAATTGGTAGACAAATAGATTGTCCTCCTATGGTAGGTAGATCTCATCTAACCACTTACAGAACAAAAAGGTCAGGGGGAAATTCTATGCATGCTTTCAACATGGTTTTTTGTTTGGTTTTGGTTAGTTCTCCTATCTTTAGATTTGAACCAAAATATCAGATTTCTAGGGCTTTGGGACTACTATTCTGGGTCTCCACTCAGATTTGTAACTGATAGTCATGGGGTTCCATTAATTGCATGATCCAGTTCATTATATTAATTTTTTTTAAATATGGTGATCTCTTTCTCGTATGTGTGTGTGCATTTGAGTCTTCGAGTGCCTACACGAGGCCCCCTATATATACACACAAATACATTTACTGTTGGTGGTATTTCTTTGGCAAAGCCTAAAACACTGTTTAACACACACACTGAAGTTTTTGTCTGTTTAAGATGTTGGTGGTTGTTTGTTTAATTTTATTTTGAGGTAAGGAAGGTCTCATTGTATAGTCCTGACTGGTTTGGAATTTGCTAGCCAAGCTAGACTTGGACCCCCAAAGATCCTCTTGCCTCTGTCTCTGGAGTACTGTGATTAAAGTTTGGATGTGCCACCATGCCTGGCTTATTTTAAATGTTTTATAATGAAAAGAAGGGCAATTTAAAACAATATATTCAAACCTCAGCCAAAAAGTATTCTAGCTCAGACCTGACCTGTTCTACAGCATGGCCAAGGGATGTGTTGTCTTTGCTCCATTGTGCTTCTGGTCCCCTGCGAAGTCTGACTTTTCTGGAGTGGCAG
This sequence comes from Microtus ochrogaster, assembly GCF_000317375.1. Classification (NCBI taxonomy): domain Eukaryota; kingdom Metazoa; phylum Chordata; class Mammalia; order Rodentia; family Cricetidae; genus Microtus; species Microtus ochrogaster. The sequence continues at coordinate 5,029,546 of NW_004949122.1, read as the reverse complement.
TGAAGGGTAGACAGTGGATGAGGAGAGAATGAGGATGGTTTCTTTCTCTCTGGTATAGCTATATTTCAGTGCTGGTGCCCTTGGTGGGGCTGACGTCCAAATATAGCCTCTACTTTTCTTTCCTGGAGTGTGTGTGTTTGTGTGTGTGTGTGCGTGCATGCATGTGTGCATGTGCATGTTTTCTTCTTTCTCTTAAGCTGGGACACTTAACAACACAGCATTTATTTTGTGGGCAGGGCATTTTAGTACTGACGTCTTATGAGGAAGTACCCTTAGAAGCTGTACTGCTATGGTCCTCCAGCCATAGACGGTTGTTTTTTTAATTTTCATGAGAGTAAAGCTTATTTTCGTCTCAATGTTCCTAGTTGGCCTGAGCCTATTCTTACCCTGTCACAAGATAGAGGGGCAGATTTCTCTTGCTGCCCCTTTCTTCTCCATTGTGATGTTCACATATGGCTCAGTTCATCTTTGCTATGTGGCAGACATCTTCTAAAACTTAGTGATGCCCTTTAATAGTATCATGCTTGGACAGTAGATAGGTCTGCTAATATTGGCCATACGTTGATGGTGAGTCATTAGAGCTCTTTTTGTGGCAGTTGAGTGAATTTTCTGTCTCTGTGATGGGGATGAATGGACCTGAGTAGCTCTGCCTGGACTTGGCCATGTGGCGGCAGCAGAGTGTAAACAGTGATGTAGACTACTTAAGAACTTTTCCCCCCTTTGACTGGGTGTCATAGTGCACACTCAAGAGAAATAGGCAGGTGGTGAATCTCTTTGAGTTCGAGGCCACCCAGAGCTGTTATACAGAAAGACCGTCCTGAAAAAAAAAAAAGCAATTATTTTAAAAGACCCAAACTGGCAAGACATTCATTTTAGTAAATTCTGTGGATATAAGCAAGACCCAAGATTAGCCCAAATTTAAAGGGTAAAAGTCTCTACATTTTGATGGGAGAAACTGCAAGTCATGATGCAAACATGCAACAAAACAAGGACAAGAAATGGCTGCACTCATTTTTATATACAGCCTGAAAGTGTATATGCATATATCTAAACGTGGTGTGAAGGGCATGAATGTGCCCTGTGATCTTCTGAGCATCAACTCCCTGCATCTTTCAGGTCACCCACTACCTTCCTAGCTTTGATTCATAACTTGGAGAAGAATGTGATTTTTTTTCTTTTTGTTTTGTTTTGGTTTTTGGTTTTTTGAGACAGGGTTTCTCTGTAACCTTTAGAGCCTGTCCTGGAACTTGCTCTGAAGACAAGGCTGGCCTCAAACTCACAGAGACCTGTCTGTCTCTGCCTCCCAAGTGCTGGGATTAAAGGTGTGCGCCACCACCACCCAGCAATTTTTTTCAATTATTTGATAGTAATACATGAGTTTATAATAGAAGTGAAATGTCAAAACACAGACCCTCAGAAGTTGGGTTCTGAGAGCACCTTTTGCTCTAGCTACCTCTGGGCAGACGAGAACAGCAGTGTTTCTGCCTTGCTCTAGAAACCCTGTGCAGACACTCTCAGAGTCCCGTCTCAGGTATTTATAGTGTTTGTTAAGAATTATTGGGGACTGGAGTGATGGCTCACAACCAAAAATATAAGAATTATTGGACTGGCTGGCCAGGACTTCTCTGCAGAATGTGTGGGGCTTAATGAGTAACTATCTTTATTTAAAATTCCAACTGAAATTGTGAAACAAGTAGAAAGCTCCTCTTAATTCCATACTTAGCTCAACTATGAGGAGACAAATAGGAATCATTGCAACTTAGATAAGGATGTCTAGATGGTTGTTATTCTGTGTGGAGTATAGTGGATGGTAACTGCTTTCAAACCTAAATTAGTAAAAATTTATTCAGTTTTCCTTAGAATTTGTACATCTATGCTAATGAGACCACATTACCCCAATATTTTAGAAACATCTGGAAATGATGTCGTGTTGGCACCTGATGCATCCTTTCCCTACCTCATGGTGTCAGATTCAAACATGTTAACCACAGATACTGTCCATGGTTGCAGGTGCTGTGCAGCATCAATTCCATTATTCATAATCCTCGAGCTCCAGTGATTATTCATAAACAGAGCAAGAGAGGAGCCCAAAACTTCAATAAAGATATTGTTCAAGATTGTGGATTTGAACATCTCGTTCCTGTAATAGAAATGTGGGCAGATGAACTGACATCCTTAAAGGTATGTTGAATATTCTTCACACGTTTTGAAAATCTGTTGAACTTGGCTTTTCTTGTTCTTTAACTATAAAGCTAACGATACTTTTCTAAAATTGGAATATTATTGCTTACATATTTTGTTCCATTTTGTTTTTGAGACCAAGTCTAACTGTGTAGTCCTGGCTAGATTGGAACTAACTCTATATAGAGGCTGGATTTGAACACATAAATATCCACCTGCTTCTGCCTCCTGAGTCCTGCAATTAAAGGCATGTGTTACCATGCCCAGCCTTCATGTTTCCAATTCTGTAAATTTGTTGCTATTGTTAAACTTGCCTCCTCTAAAGTTTTACCATAGCAAATGTGTAGACTTTACCTCACTGAGAATCGGTAGTGGTCCCACCTTTGTAGTCTAAGCTCTTTCCTGTTCTGCCCTTTCCCTCCTGCTGATGTCTTGCTGAGCATGTCCTGACCTTTGCACATGCTCAGATGCCGTGTCGTAGCCTTAGTTTCTTTTTAGCTGGGATTGCTTGTTCTGTCTTCACATTTTATTTTTCTTTCTCAGAATTGAGTTTATTTCTGTGTTTGTCTAATTGCTAGAGAAGGTGATAGTTAGCAAGCAACTGGGAAATGAACTGTACTTTCATTTGATTTATAGATCATTGTATATTCTTTATTGTGTAACTTGAGTTCATTACATTTTTCTTGATTGGTTTATTGAGAAGTGATTTGCTATAAAGTTAACAGTATTGCATTTCTTTTTAAATATTTATTTATTTATTATGTAGACAATGTTCTGTCTGTGTGTATGTCTGCAGGCCAGAAGAGGGCAGCAGACCTCATTACAGATGGTTGTGAACCACCATATGGTTGCTGGGAATTGAACTCAGGACCTTTGGAAGAGCAGGCAATGCTCTTAACCACTGAACCATCTCTCCAGCCCCAACAGTATTGCATTTCTGTGCCTTTTGAACTTTAGATTTTTTTCAGTAACTAATATCATACAGAATTCTGCTATAGTTAGTGAAGATATGATTCAGTGACAGTATTTGTCAGCATTTTGTCCTAATACCCGAAGAACCTTGTAAAGAGTGAGTGACTTCTTGGGAACAAAAAGTTTTCTTTGTTCTTATATGCCTCAAAGATCTTCATGTACATGAGTGCTCAATTAATATCCAAATTGTTCAGAATAACTATAGTCCCAGACAACTAGAGGTGCTTTTTATTTGCTTTGTTTTGGTCTTTTTTAAAAAAATAAATTCTTTATTATACACACACATATATATTTTAGTTTCTTGAGACAGGGTTTCTTTGTATAACCACCATGACTGTCCTGGAACTCACTTTGTAGATCAGGCTGGCCTTGAACTCACAGAGAGCTTCCTGCCTCTGCCTCCCAAGAGCTGGAATTAAAGGCATGTGCCATCACTGCCTAGTATTTTTGGTTTTGAGACAAGGTCTTTATTATGCAGTCCTGGGTGTCCTAAAACTCCTTTGTAGACCAGGCTGTCCTAAAACTCAAAGAGATTCACCTGCCTCTGCCTTCCAAGTGCTGGGATTAAAGGTGTGCACCACCATCACCCAGCTTGATGGTTTTGTTGTTGGTTTTTTAATTTATAAAATCTTATCTGCATAAAACTCATGAAAGAATCTTGTCAGTCAGCCTGCATTTTATTTCCTTTTTTTCTTTAGAACTTGGACAAAGCTACATAATATATAAACATTTTTGTTTGAATGACAGTGCTGGGTTAATAATTTTATATGTCTGAGTTTCTCTAGTTTGTTTCTCAGAAAAGGCTGAAATGGAGATTGACTTGTGGAATCTGTCATTTCCCACTCACTGCTTGGCAGAGAGCTCTCTGTAGGAGGTAGCAGTGCTAACTACTGTTCTCCTTTTCAGGAAAGTTAGACTAGAAATAGCCCTTGTCTTTCCAGCAGAAGGGAAAGACTAGATGAGAAAGGTGACAAAGGCAAGAACCAAATTAATAGGCACAGTTGTTTTTCTACGTGTCAGATAACAGGGAACGTGCTGCAAAAATGTGAACATAAAATTCAGACTAATTGGAGAGGTGAAATAATGCTAAAACATGACATTTTAAATAACTATGGCGTATGTTGCTAGGAAAAACTGAGTGCCATAAAGCTGGACAGCTGCGGTGAGGGAATGAGATGTGTGATTGTCCTCCAGGGTCTGGTAGGAGAGGTCACTCTGGTCACAGCGTCCAGGAAAGGCTTACAAGAGTGCTGAGTTCTTGTCACTCTGTAGTTTTCTGAATAGGAGGAGGCAGGAAATTAGCTTTATACTTAGAACGTTGTAAGGACGGCCATGCCTTGGTGGCACACACCTTTAATCCCAGCTTTCGGAAGGCAGAGGCAGGTGGATCTCTGTGATTTTGAGGCCAGCCTGGTCTACAAGAGCTAGTTCCAGGATAGGCTCCAAAGCTACAGAGAAACCCTGTCTCGAAAAAAAAAAAATTATTGTAAGGACACCTGAGGCCATTGACTAGAATTAGCATCTTCTGCTCATGGCCTTTAGGAATGCTTCTATTATTTATAATACAGATTCAGAATCCAGCTTGGAGAGTACATGAATCCCTTTGGTGTCTCATATGGGGAGTTTTTTATAATGTAGAACTTTCTAGTTTTGGGCAGACATATTCCCAGTTAATATTTTTTTCCTTAGGTTTGATTCCTGACTTAAAAGAGAATGATGGGTTTGAGAGATGAATGGAAAAGAGAAATGTAGCAATACATACTATTACTACATGTTTGCCTATTTATTTTTGAGACAGGCCTCATTATACAAGTCTGGCTGCCCTGGGATGTACCTTGTAGATCAGGCTGACCTTAAATTCACAAAGGTCCACTTGCTTCTGCCTCCTAATGCTGAGATTAAAGGCATGTGCCACTAAGCCTGGCTTTAATATATGTTTTATTTTCAATGAACATATAATTATACACGTGTGAGGGATAGTGATATACACACACACACACACACACATATATATGTATATATATACACACATATATATGTATATATATACACACACACACACACATATGTATATATATACATACACACACACTCATATATATATATATTTGAGTAGAATCACTGTTAAGAACATCAGTAATTCTCAGCCATGCTCGCTTTACTTTCCATGCTGTGGTATAGAACATCCCAGATTATTTCTCTTGTCCAGCTCACCCTGACTGCTAACCATCCTGCCTCCATTCCTTCTTACTCAAACTCTTCTCAGGCTTTGGGAACCACTATGTGTCTAACCTTTGAAACTTTTACCTTTAAGTCAGAATATGTGGTATTTGTTTCTGTTTTTATTTCACCTAACGTAATGTCTTCCAGTTCTGTCCATGTTGCAGTAAACGACAGATGTCATATTTTTATGGCTGATATCATCATATACATGTGCATGTTTGTATCACACATACACACACTATTTCTTTTTAGCCAATCATCTATCTTTAGACGCCTAAATTGATCCCATATCTTGGCAATTCTGAGTAATGCTTCAGTAAACACATGAGCGCTGGCATCTTTTAAACACACTTTAGTTTCATTTTATTTGGATACATATCCAGATGTAAGATTGTTAGGTTATGTGGCAATTTTCTTTAGTTTTTTTAGAAACCTCTATGTACTGTTTTACACAATGGCTATACAATTTTCATTCCCATCAATAATAAATGCAGGGGATTCTCGAAAGAATTATGGTCTCCTGTATGATTTCATTTACATAAAATGCCAAGTGTAAGCAAATCCATAGCAGCAAGTAGTGGATTAGTGGTTAAAGAGGCTGGAGGATAATAGAAAAGGACTTTGTGGGTGTGGAATTTTTTTATTTTTAAAATTTGTATGTGTATGAACATTTTGACTGCATATGTGTTTGTGCACATGCATGTCTGGTTCCCATGGAGGTCAGAAGGGGGTGTCAGACCCTCTGGAACTGAAGTTATGGATGGTTGTGAACCATCATGTGGGTATTGGGAACTGAACCTGGGTCTTCTGAAGACCAACAGGAGTTCTTTCTGCCAAGCGATCTCTCCAGTCCTATGTGTGGGACTTGTTCTTGGAAGATGGATAGGTTCTGAAATTAGACAGTGGTGGTATTTTGTGCCATTGTGAAAAGATGCGAACCATCAAATTTCGCTAGTAAAGGTGAGTATTTTGATATGTACATTTTATCTCAAAGGTGCTGCAGAAATATTTAAAGCCTAGGCTAGGGATGTGGCTCAGGGGTGAAGTATTTGCCTTGTGTTTATGAGGGAGGCTTAGGCTCTCTCCAGCACTGATAAAAAACAATCTAAAAAACAATAGAACTACTTAAATAACATTATTGCTTAAAGCATCTAGACTTCTTTTAAGTTGGCAATGATATTAAAATATACTGATGATGATTATATAGCTATGTATTTTTAGACCACCTTATTACTGTTGTTAGTGTTAAAGTACAAACTATTTTATAACCAATAATGCATGTAGTTTCTTTTGTTGTAAAGGATTTGTATAAGTCCTTAAAAATACTGTCTGCAGCACTGGTACCTTGGCATAATTTAAAGAAACCGGATGAAAATGAAGGTGTCAAAGTAGAAGATCTGTTGTTTATGGTAGATGCCATGTTGGAAGAGGTTGAAAACAAGAAGGAGGTAAAACTTGATACTTACATAACTTTACATTTTAAAGTTTTTTTATTAAAATTTTTAATATTATTTCAAATTGTAAACTATCTTTTCACCTTCTTCTTATAGAGCCCCAACATGCCAAACTTTCAAACTTTGCAAGCTATTGTTTCTCACTTCCAAAAGCTATTTGATGTGCAGTCTTTAAATGGAGTCTATCCCCGGATGAATGAAGTATATACCAGGCTTGGAGAAATGAACAACGCGGTGAGAAACCTCCAGGAGCTCTTAGAACTAGGTGATGACCCTTGTCATTTTTGGCACTGATTTAAGAACTATTCTTAATACATTAACAAAAAATAGGTGTGGGGTTTTTGTTTTGTTTTGCTTTAACAGTGTTGCCTTGCTCTCACTGTAGCCAAAGCTGACCTCCAACTCCTGATCTTTGTCCTTCACCTCCCAAAAGCTCCGGTTGCTGATTCTATATGTGTACCACCACACCCCACAAAGTCCTTTTAATTAAAAAGCAAAACAACAACAAACCCACAAAAAGGAAAAAAGGGGATAGGAATATAGCCTAGTTGGTAGAGTGCTTGCCTAGCATGCATGAACTCTGGGTTTGATTCTCAATACTGCATAATCAGGGCATGGTGGTGCACATAGAGAATCCTTGTACTCAGTAGATGGAGGCAGGAGGATTAGAAGTTCAAGGTCAGGGGTTGGAGAAATGGCCCTTCAGTTAAGAGCACTTGCTGTGAAATTATAAGGACTGGAGTTTGTATCCCATCACCCCTATAACAAGCCAGACATCTCCAAATTTCTGTAACTCCAGCTACAAGAATTCCAACACCCGTTTCTGGTTTCCAAGTGTGTAAAAGGACTTGCATACACATACATACATGCATACACACATTCAGATCTTTTTGTTTGTTTTTCAACAACCACCATGTGAAACCACCCTGGCTGTCCTAGAACTCGTTCTGTAGAACAGGCTGACCTCGAACTCAGATCCACCTGCCTTCTGCCACCACCACCTGGCAAATCTTTTTTAAAAATTCAAGACCCTGGCTTAAAACAACCACCCCCAGACAGGGTTGGAAAATGGCTCAGTAGTCAAGAACACATTCTCTGCAATCATGAGTCCCAAGCTGGACATGCTCTGAGGAGAATGGGGACAGAATTGTTGAGGCCCACTGGCTTCTAGCCTAGTGAAGAAAGTGTGAACTCCAGGCTCAAAGAGGTAGTGTTTCTTAAAGAAATAGGCAAAGGGCGATAGAGGAGGACACCCAATGCTTTCTTCTGGCCTCTGTGTTTTCCAAGGTACACACCCCCGTATACTTACACAGACACACAAACATGTAAGCTAATATAAATAAATATTAATCCTTTTCTCCACCAAAATAAAATTAGTAACTGAAGCAGGAAATGTTAGATGAGTGTAATGATTTTGGAAATTCTTTTTTTTTTTTAATATTTTATGTTTTCCTTTCTCTTTTGCAGACAGTTCATCCTCATTGTGTGTGCTAGTCAGCACAGTTGGGAAATTGTGTAAGATAATTAATGAGGATGTGAATGAGCAGATTAAGCAAGTCTTGGGACCTGAAGACTTACAAAGGTATGTATATGTTAGAAATGTATCCAAAATGCTTCAAGTGCTGAGAAGTAAAGACTTCCAAAGCTTTATAAGTTACTTATCAGGAGTGACAGTGTCTGGGTGTCCTGAAATTCTGTGTAGACCAGGGTGGCCTTGAACACAAAGAGCTGTCTCTGCCTCCAGAGTGCTGGGATTAAAGGTGTGTGTCACCATGCCTTTCAAAAATAACTTCATAGCCCTAAAGAATCATATACCCTTGGATATGGAAAAAAATGTCACATGTACTCAAGAAAAAATTGGCAGGGCTTATAAACTCACATAGGGCAGCTGGAGACTCTAGCAGAAACTCACTCCCAAGGGAAGTTACAGAGAGAGAAATTAAAGTCTTTATAATCAGTTCCTGAATTGAACTATGACCTATACTCTTTCTAGGACACTACCAAACTACTGAGTCATTACTAGTCACATACTTTTTTGTTTAGAAGATAAATATTAAGGATTTTTAAAAGATTAGGCACCACTAATATAAAACCTAATATATATATATTTATTATGGGGCTAAGGCAGATGTGTAGCTCAGTGGTAGAGCTTGTGTTTACGAGGCATGTAACTCTGGTTCTCTCTCCAGTAACCCCCACTCCAATAAATAATCCCCCCAGACCGTGAGGCCTTCAACAACTTTCAGCAAACTATGGAACACACACACACACCAACCCCTCACATCATCCATATATTCTGCAAGTTTTCCTGGAAGAACCTGGCAGTGGAGTCTTCTCATATTTAATGTTTTTCCCTTTTGGTTTCTCCCCTCCTTTCCACTGTTTTTCTGATGATGGGAATTAACGTTCAATAGCATACTGGGTAGAGAAGCCTGTTTTTAGCAAATATTCTAAATAAGATGCTTTAAGAAAATAAAAGGAAAATGGTATCCGGGTAAATTGTGATCTTAAAAGGAAAGGATTGCTGTAGTTGATCATCACATTTATATTCAATTTAGCAAGTTAGTTTCTTCTCACTCCGAAAGGGTTTTGTCTGCAACTACCTGTTAACGATCAAATGCAAAAACCCGAAGTTGGAAGCTTTTGTAAACTGTGTATTTTTTAAATAGCATTATCAACAAATTGGAAGAACATGAGGAATTTTTTCCAGCATTTCAAGCTTTTACTAACGATCTTCTTGAAATTTTAGGTAAGATCTGTTGATGGTGGCTGAATCTCTTAAGATGTCAGTGGGTTTGAGAGAAGGGTGTTCTTTAGACACTGGGCTCCTGGTTACTTTAGGTGTTTGGTAGGAAGTGTAAAAAGTCATAACTACTTTTCAGAATTAATCCTCACTAATTAGGATTAATTCTCAGAACAGAAAAAGACAGCTATAAAGAGATAGCAACTATTTCTTTTCTTTTTAAATATTTATGTGTATGACCGTTTGCCTGTATGTATGTATGTATGGGCAGATGCCTGTGGAGGCCAGAGGAGGTGGTCGGATCCCCTGGAAGTAGAGTTACAGACAGTTATGTCTTGTTAGTTCAGGGAACTGAACTCAGGTCCTCTTTCAAGAGCTGAGCTATCTCTCCAGCCCTGTGAGACTATCTTGTTTTGGGGCCTTCTCGTTAGAAATGGCTTATTCTGTGAGACTCTTGGCTCTGTCATTGTGACCCTACTATTAGAGATGTGCCAGGATAAGGGAAAGTCTTTTGTCAGTCAGTAGGAGCTGTAGAATGTGAATTCTGGCTAAGGCTCACTGAAATTTAATGCCTTAGAAGAAAAATCAAGCTCAGAAGGTAGCCTCTGAAGAACCTGAACTGCTTTGTCTGAAAATGCAGACCAGAACCAGCCATGTCCCTGAGGTTTTTTTGTTGTTGTTGTTCTGGGGGTACCATACACCTCTTACTGAACAGATCTCCCAAAAGAAGGGCCGAGAGCACTCCACTCTGAGACTAAAGGGATCAAGAAGGAACACTGTGTTCCTTAAGAAGAAATCAATTCCCAAATCCTTAAGTGGAGACCCAGAAAAGAGATGCATTGTCTGGCTAGGACGCATGTTGGGACCCATGTTGGCTGTACAGATTTAAGAAGTACCAAGGTATCATAAGTGCAGCCAGCTGGATGTGTTACCAAGGTTTTGCTGATGATAAAAATCAATGCCATAGTCAAAGGGAAAATTGCAGATGCTCTATGAAACACCTGTGCGAGGCAGTGGTCACATACAGATAGCTAATCTTGGAGAAGACTCCAGGTGTGTGAGAGCACTCACTGCTATTGCTGCCCTAGGGTTTGAATTTTGTCTGTGAAGTCTTTCTTATTTTTATGAGCTTTTCACTAGAAAAATTACTCTCTTTATAATTTGTATTTTTTCTATTACAGAAATTGATGACTTGGATGCCATTGTACCTGCAGTAAAGAAATTAAAAGTACTTTCATACTGAAAACAAATTAAATCATTTTTACTGTGTAAATTGTATTCTTAACATTCTAACTATTTTAAAGAACTGATCCTGAGACAAGATTCTAAAATGTTATCAGCTCTCAGAATTCATCCTCTTGCCATCGGATCATTCTCAATCCATATAAGTTTTAGTTTTTGATTATTTAATAGAAAGTAGCTGCTAAGTTATTAAAATAGTACAATAACTTTAGATCCCTTATCACTTCCTAAGTAATGCTTGAGTGTTTTAAAATGTAATGGTTATTTTAAGGTAGAGATTGTGCATAGCAAAAGAGACTCAGGGATATTTGTAAATTATAGATACTTGTATTTAAGTTCAAGGCTTAATGACTTGTTGGTCAGAGAAAAAAGAATGTCAGTTGCTTTCTAAGCCCAAGCAAAAGGAGGCCACTGCCTTCCAGGCAAGGGCTAATGGGCATATTCTATTAAGATACCTTTCAAAGCAGAAAGGTAGTGTCTTTGTATTAAGGTAGGAAGTTAATCATGAGTGAAATAGATGATTAGGTAGAATACTTTTCAGAAAAAAATGAATATTTATTTGCAATATTGATGTAATGTACTTTTATAAAGAAATAAAATCACAAATAAAATTTTTGTAGACTTTCCAGATGTAAGTGTTCCTAGTGGCGATATGTATTGCTCATAAATAATGAGTCATGTTATTTCTTTGACCATCGATTCCTCCTTACTGCATTTTAGGTAAGAGTCCTGTTCTCACTGATTTCTGCTTATTCTCTACGCTCTGTATTCAGTATGATGCGGGGGCAGTGTTCTGCATGACATCCATGAACACAAGCTACTCTAGGCTACCCCATGTCCTTTAAAGGTGCCATTCCTACTGGTTGATAGGAATTATTGTCATAAAGTGTTTCTAGGAAACAGCATGGTAGTATGGAGAGTGCCAAAACACAGGCAGGTTCTTTCTTACTTTAAAATTCTTTGCTTTCTTAACCTGTAGTTAAATTTTTAAATACTAACCCAGTGGTTCACAACCTTCCGAATACTGTGACCCTTTCAAACTGTTCCTCATGTTGTGGTAACCCCAACCATAAAATTATTTTCATTGCTACTTTGCAACTATAATTTTGCTCCTGTTATGAATCATAATGTAACTGTCTGTGCTTTCTGATGGTCTTAAGCAAACCCTATGAAAAGGTTGTTAAACCCCCAAAGGAGTCATTTCTCACAGGTTGAGAAACCACTGTAACTAGCCTATAATCTAGAATGTTTAGATGGGTTCGTTAGAAAAAGCATTTGGTTATTCATTTTGAATTGGCAAAATTACTCTTAAGAAATTTCTGTGAGGAAGTTTTTTAAAGATTTTAAAGGATTTGCTTTCATTATTTTTTAAATGTGTGTTTGTGTGTATATGCGTGCACTTGCACATATCATGTGCTGAGTGCAGGTGCCCTCGGAGTCCAGAAAAAAAATACTGAATCCCCTGGAGCTGGAGTTACAACCGGGTGTGAACAGCCCCATGTAGGTACTAGGAACTGAACTCTGGTTCTCTGCAAGGGTACTATATGCTCTTAACCACCGAGCCATTTCTCTAACCCAAAGGCTGGAAGTCTTGACAATGTGTGTAATGTGTATATGTGCATATGCCCGTGTTTGAGGTGGGTTGTCCTGTATTCCAGGCTGGCTTTGAACCTGCTATAGCCAAGGCTAACATTGAACTCCTGAACCTATTTCCACCACCCCCCAAGTGCTAATATTATAAGCATGTACCACCACACCTGGTCTTAGCAATATTTGGGAATAAAAGAAGAAATATAATTAAAAGATCATAATTGGCAGCTAGAGAGATGGCTCAGCAGTTAAGAGTGCTTATTATCCTTCTTTATTACTATTCATGTTCACTGCCTTGAATGTTATTTTGTTCTTTTTGTTTTTATCTATTATTATTATTACAGTTTTGTTTTGGAACTCACTATGCAGCCCTCACTGACTTGGCTTTGTTGATTTTTAGTTTGTATTATGTAAGTGTGCACGCACACACCTATGCCACAACATGTATGTGGAGATCAGAGGATAATTTTCTGTCAGTTCTGGGTTCTGGGGACCAAACTCAGCCTTTACCAACTGAGCCATCTCATAGCCTGGTTCTATCTTAATAACAACTAATTATGTATATGTTATAAATATCAAGTATAATTTAAATGATTATATAAAGTTAACGCCCATGTAACAACCAAGAAATAGAGCACATAGGTGGCTATCCCACACCTCCTAAGTTCCTGGAGGTCACTGTCATCCTGACTTTATGTCAGTCACTTCCTTAGTATTTTAAAGAATTGGGGATTTTTCATGAGCATGCCTAAACCAATATATGTGCCTCTTTTTATAAACATGGAATTATAGTATCCATGCTATTTTAATGTCTTTTGTTTACTGTTATGATTGTGCTGTGCACCCATGTATGCTAGGCCTAAGCCATCCGTTTTCATTGCTGTAGAGTATTCGCCTTTCTCTTGTGCTGAGGTTTGGCATCTGAGTGGTTTCTAGGTCTCAGCTATAGTGAACAACGTGCTGTCAGCACATGTCCTTATGCACATATGCAATATATATCTAGCATATATAGCTCAAACCAAACATGCTGGATCTCAGCAGCAATTGTTTCTATGTACATAGAAAAAAATTCAGTATCTACTCTGAACTCTATACAGTTCCACAATTAGGGTGCATGTGTTCTTGTTCTTGTGGGTGTGAAGAGGTAAACTCCCTGAACTGGGTTAATCAATGAGATACACTCAGTTTAAAAGGAGGGGGTAATATATATATCATCTACTTTAGAAGCTAATGGTAAGACAAAGACACACAGACTCAGAGAAATGCTTGCTCCCTTTACCATATAGGAATGTGCTATTCATTCCAGGCTCAGGCCCTAGCCAGCCTCTGCTTCCTTCATGTCATCAGTTTCTAAGTGTCGAAGAGGAGGGAGAGTGGTTCAGGAATTTCCTGTGAGTACCAACTGAATGGTTTAAATTTTAAAATTCTTTTTAAAAATACTTGAGACGACACTAGTTGGGCAGTGGTGGCGCACGCCTTTAATCCCAGCATGGGGCGGGGGGGGAGGCAGGCCAATCTCTTTGAGTTCGAAGCCAGCCTGGTCTACAAGAGCTAGTTCCAGGACAAGTTTCAAAGCTACAGAGAAACCCTTTCTTGAAACAAACAAAAAAAAAATACTTGACAAAGAATTGTACTGTGTGGCACCCAACCCTAGGATTATCCTGTGGAAGGAAGAGAAAGGATGCTGGCAGTGGAGGGCCTCCGTACATTCTTCCACAGCTCTTGTGAACTGTGTTGGACTTGGAGGCTATAATGACCCCATGGCCAGGCCGAAGAACAGCACAGAAGTTCCCAGTGGACATCTGGCTTGGGGTTAACTGAAAAATGGGGCTCAGGAAATCCTGAAGATCAGCAGGAGGGACATCTGGGATGGCTCTCTTCTGACCACTGGTACCTGGTAACCCAGAACCAAATGTCATGTGATAGGGAACTCTGAGGAGATTCTGCTGGCATCTGTCCCTCTCTAATGTCACAGACCTTTCCATTCATCAGTACAAAGGTCCAACATGCTTTACTACTCCAAAGTCTCCTTCCTCAGCAGGGTGCAGGCTATTACTCCTGGCAGTGTTCAGCACTACTGGGTGCCTGGTGCATCTCAAACCTCTGAAGCATCCCTGGACATTAGCCATGCATCACAGTAGCCACTGCCTTCTTGGGGTCCTCTTACACCTTGCATAGCAACTCACTCACTGAGCATTCCAACACATTCTATAACATTTATTTCTTATCATATACCTCTGCCTTTCAAGTAGCTGACAATGTCCCAAGCTGTCTACAAAATCTTGACAACCTCCTCAGTCCAGGATGATGTTTATCAGAATGAACCATCATTGCTGCTGCCTATAGGCTTTCTTTGGTTGAATATTTGATGTCATGGCTTCAGCCTCCTGCAAATGGAAGAGTGTAGTTCATCTTCAGGAACCCCAGCCATGGTCAAGAATGAAACCATTTATTCTGCTGGAGGGCTGGCAGTGGCGCCCACTAGCTCATATGTGCATTACCCTGCTGCCGAGTCTTTACTTCACCCGGAGCAGCTCCAGCCGACCCCACTGAACTGATCTTACAGCCTGCTGTCGCCTGGCAGCATAAGCAATGCTGCAAGGTTGAAAAATCCAGCCTGACTAGTCATGCATCCCTCCAGAAACTACCAACAGGATTATAGACAACCCCAAAGAGTCAGAGCCAGGAGCGGAAAAGTACTCAGCTCCTAAGAAAACCGGTGAGTAGCCTTGCCTCGCAGTAAAGTCCTCGCTTAGAAACTGGAATATCATCTAGGCCCAGCTGCCCATTTTCCTTGCCTCGACCCCTGCTGAAATCAGAAAAGAAAAGGCTTCCAGCTTTACATATGTATAAATGATGGTCACAAGTCTCACTACTCAGCCACCAGGAGCCTGCCCAAGCTGACAGTTTCCTCTGCTCTCCAGTTCTGGGCCTCTGCTCTTTGCTCCCTGATTCGGTTTCCAGCCCAGCTGATGTCAAATGAGAACCTGAGATGTCTGTCTCCTCCTGTGGGTCCTCCTTGGTTGGAAAGTGAACTGTTCTAGGAAGCAGTTTCTTTTCTACTAGACCCATGAAAATTCACTGGGGATTTTGGAAGTGCCCTCCAATTCTTCGTCTTCCCACAAGCTTGAGCAATATGAGGGCAAATATTGCTAGAACAGCCACCTCTCAGAGGCCTTCCAGGGGTTCCATGGCATCTATAAGCAGATGGAATAGAAAGGAAAGAAAGTGTTCCTATCTGCCTGACCCAGCTTCATTCTCTTGAGAGATCTCGCTCTACTGACCCTTGTACTGAGCGTGCCTCACTCTGATCAGCACCTCACCTCTGTGAGGCCATGGCTCGGCCCTGTGGGGTCTGTATGTGCATATGACCAGAGTGTGCTGTGAGGGTCCCATCAGAATCAGTCTCTGCTGAGTCCATGTCCGGAATGAAAGGCCCTGATGTACTGCCTTCTAGGCTACTTCCTGTGGGCTGTGCACCCCAGACCTAAGTTTGGATATTGAACAGAGGTAGAATTCCTCTATGTACAGCAAGTAAGTACAGTAAGTACCCCTGCCTCTGCCTTCCCTCACTTAGAAATTATCAACTTTGGTTTTGGTTTTTAATTGTTGAGAGCTACAAGTGATTTAAAAATATTTGTATTCAGCAGTCTTGCTGAAAACAACTCTAGATCTTTATTTTAGATTTTACAGGCATGATAGCCTCTGCAATTGTGTGTAGATTTTCTAGACTATATATGTATACATCCATCCAGAATATCTGAGTAGTAGGGGGAGCTGCTCTGTGTAACCACTTGTGCTACATTCTGTGCAACTGGAGGCAGTTCCATTTTTGTGGGTAACAATGGAGACTTCTTAGTGGTTTCTGAGTTAGCAACTGTTAAACATAAAACTGGTTTGTGTTACACAGTTGCTTCTTCCTTGCCTCACAACAGCTGCAATGTGGGGTTGAATAGCATCATCCTTTTCTTAAAGTGGTGTTTGCTACTGTTCATATAAACAGAATAGAAAGTTTTCTTGGACATACCCTTTTCATTTTATTGTCTTTAAGTGGTTCCCTTTGAAGCAACATGCATAGCTGTACTTTTATTTCAAACTATTGGTTACTATTCTAGATTCTAGTGGTGTGCTTCACTGTGTTACACATGAGCTCTTCTGACCATCCTGTGTTTTCTGTTTTCTTGTGTGTTCCTCTCTCCTCACTTGGAGGTGGTTACTTTTTCTTTACAATATCTCCTTCACTACTGATTTGGAAGTTTCATGTTCCAGTTGTGTTTTTGTTGCTTTATTTTGTTGGTCATCATAAAAATTTTGAATATATACTTTGTTATCCAGTAGACAGAAACCACATTGTACATGAAAACTTAATATAAGAATTGCTAACTAATAAAAGGTATTTGACTACTGAAAGGGGAGGTGGTGAAGGAAGAGACTCTTAATAAGAGTACTGAGCAGCAATTTGAGAAAGAAAACACTACCTCCCAGAGCTAAAGGAGAGCAGACAGGGAATGAAACATAGCTAAGCACCTCTGCTGAGCTGGTTCAGACCTCAGAGGCAGCTGCCATGGGGACTACTCAATCCACTTAGCTAAGAATCTTAAGATGGCAGACTGCTGCTAACACAGAACCTGGGAGCATGAGCTACCAGTAAATTATGCCCCCAGACCATTCAGCTAAAGAAAACTGTTCATCAGAGAACAGCTTGCTGTCTTCCTTTTCTCTCCTTGCAGTAGCCCTCCATTGCCCTCTGTTGTTCAAGTCCAGTGTCAATGCTACTTTAGAGATAACCTGAAGCTGAAAGTGTAAGTAACTGACCATCTCACGTTTGAGAACTCACGCTCCCAGGCACTGCTTCTACAGCCATGGCCCTCTGTCTGCAACGGTCTGCTGTGCGTCCGTGTGTATGTCTATTTGTAGGATGTTTTGTGTACATATGGAGGTTGGGAGGTATATGTGTGTGTGGGTACAGGTGAGTCCAGTAGAGGGGATCAGATCCTCTAGAGCAGTGGTCCTCAGCCTTCCTGATGCTGTGACCCTTTAATACAGTAGAGG
>NW_004949122.1:4983112-5011734 GCF_000317375.1 Microtus ochrogaster | reverse complement strand
GATCAGATCCTCTAGAGCAGTGGTCCTCAGCCTTCCTGATGCTGTGACCCTTTCATACAGTTCCTCATGTTGTTATTTTCATTGCTACTTCATAACTGTAATTTTGCTACTGTTATAAATCATAATATAAATATCTGTGTTTTCTGATGGTCTTAGGTAACCCCTAAGAAAGGGTCATTTGCCTCCCAAAGTGGCTGCAACCCACATGTAGAGAACCACTTTCCAGAGGCATCCAACTTGGGCTCTGGGAGCTGAATTCTGGTCTCTGTAAGAGCAATATGCACTCTTACTCCTGAGCCATCTCTCCAACCCTAGTTTTATATTTTTGGGTTTTTTTTTTTTGAGACAAGATTTTTCTGTGTAGCCCTGGCCATCTTGGAACTTGCTTGTAGACCAGACAGTCCTTGAACTCAGAGATCTGCTTGCTCCTGTCTTCCAGGTTCTTGGGTTAAAGGTATCATGCCTCCTGGATTTTTAAGTTTTACTCATCTGTAGTTTTTCCCATGAGGACTTGAATACATTATCAGCCTAACTGGTATGTTTTCCTTGCTGATACTTTGTGACCATCATTCAATTTGATATTCCCTAAGCTTCATGTCTTATAGTAGCAACCTTAAGTATGAGTTTTGTACTTGGCTATCAAAGCTCCACAGAGTTCCAGGTTCTAAACCAATTTTCTAGTTTTGGGGGGAGTTTTCACACCAGCTTGGCTCTGTATATGGTCTGACCCTTCTCTCCAATAGCAGAGATGAGCTGTTCTACATACTGCTGCCACCTGGTCTGTATGCTCACATGGCGCCTCTCCTCGGTGTATGCTAACATTGTTTCCCATGCTGTAACCTCCTTTAACTCCTGCACACTGCTTCAGTTCTTCTGTAAATCAGCACGAGAAATGTCACCGTGTTCATTATTTAACTAGGTCTACTTGCTTGAATGAGAATGTCCCCAAGAGGTTTTAACTCATGGTCACCAGTTGGTGGTGCTGCTTGAGAGATTTAGGAGGTGCAGCCTTGGAAAGAACTTCACTGGGATCCAGCTTTGAGAGCTTGTCATCCAACCTACTTGTCATCCATTGTTTCTGGTTTGTGCTTTCAGTCCAAGGAGTGAACTCTTGGCTTCCTATTCCTGCCACCATGCCTGCTACCATGCTGCAGCCTGTCATTATAGAACTCCTAGAACTGTTAGCTAAAATGAACTCTTTTGTAAGGTGCTTTGGTCATGGCATCTTATCACAGCAACAGAAAAGTGATTAATATACCAGGTAGTCAAGGGTTTGGGGGACTGGTAGGTGTTCCCCTTTCTGCCACCATCAGTTTTAGGGTGGGTAGTATTTATGATACATTCCTTTCTCCTCCTTTTTACTGCTTTCCTGTGTCTATTTAGGAAGAAATAATGTCATCATGAGGTAAGGTGGATATCAATTGCCATATTTTATTGTGAGAATTTGTTATTTAAAATAGAAATATCAGGCTGAGAAGTTGGCTCAGTCATAAAAGTAGGTGTCTTGCAAATACAAGAATCTGAGTTTGAGTCTCAGAACTCAACGTTAATAAACAACAATAAACAGGTGAGGCAGTACATCTTGTGTTCCCAGCACTGGGAGGGTGGGGATTTGGGTCTCTAGGGTTCACTAGTCAGCCAAGCTAGGCTACTTGATGAGTTCTGGGCCAGTGAGAGATCCTGTCTCAAAGAAAAAAGAGGGAGGGGCATCCTCTAGTCTCTTCTTTACACACATACATAACACACACACGAGAGAAATAGCTGCAAAAACTTTATTATGCATCAGGTAGTCTACAGTTCAGTTGAGATACAAACGCATGTGACCTAGTAGAGCTTGTAAACAACACCAAGAATTGTTCATGTGGAAAGTGCTACACAGGAAAAGGCTATTGCAGTATGTACTGGCCATTGGAAAAGATGACACAGTATCTGGACTACTCTGTTCTCAGGATGCTGCTGAACACACATCTGCACAGGACTATAGCAGAAGAAACCAAAGACCAGGCTGTCTCACATTTGGCAGGTGAGTCAGAGCTATGGATATTACACACTATAATAAATACTGTTGTTTTCTTCTGTTGAGACAGAATCTTGCTGTTTAACCCAGGCAGGCCAGCCTTAGTCTTCCAAGTGCTAGGATTACAGGTGTGAGCCACTATATCTAGGTTTTTGTTTTTGTTTTTTTTGAGACACAGTCTCACTTTGTAGCCTTGACTACCTGGAACTCACTATGTAGACCAGGCTGGTCTTAAACTCAGAGGTCCATCTGCCTGTGCCTCCCAGTGCTGGGTTGAAAGCCATGTGCCACCATACCCAACTGTCACCATTCTTTAGAAGAGCATCAGAGAAGGGCCTCCAAGATGGCTCAGTGGCTAAGGTGCTTTGTTGTGCAAGCTTGCCCAGAAACTACATAAAGGGTTAGAACCATCTCTGTCACAGAGTTGTCCTTCAACCACATGTGCCATGGACACAGACACCTCCTGCTCACATCATACACAGAATAATAATAAAGAAAAGCATCATTGAAGACAAGGGTGTGGCCTTGACAATCACCCAAGAAACGTATAAGAGAACAAAAAAGTCCGATCTTACAAATTGAAATGTGTAAAAGGCACTTGTTTAAATACACAATTTACATATTTTCCTTTTAATATGTATATCAGGGGGACTCAGCCATCTCAGAATAGTAGAACTAAGTCTCAAACTTATCTGTGAGAAATACAGAAGGCCCCCACTCCTCCTGGGAAGTGACTGTTCTGCAGCCTCCAGCACCCAGCGTTCAGATGTAGTCCTGGGCTTGGGGTTAGGATTAAAGCTTCCTATGGAAATAATGCCACATGCCAGAAGTTTGTCCCTAGGCCTCCCCGGAGCAGTAAACTTGGAATACTTCAGGGTATCACTCTAACACTGTCAGCTCCAGTGAACCAGGGGCAAACGTCTCAGCTTACGAGCATCACAGGCATCAGCCAGAAGGGCTTTGGCAGTGTTAGCTCTGGGCAGTTTTGGGTTTGGTCACTTTTTATTTCCACAAAAGAGTGCCCTCCTTTGGTCAGACCTGCCCGGGATGCTGGTAGCTGCTCCAACCCAACCCTGTATTGGAGAGAGGGCACTTTTCTTGCACACCCTTTAGGCAATCCTAAATGCAATGTGAACAATTACCAAAGTGAGAAATCACTGCTGGGGTTTTGGTGCCTCATTAGACACAAATACCACAGTTTCTTTCTGAATTTGAACTAATCAAATTAACAGAGATAGTTCTACTTCTACATGATCCCCGTTACTATCCAGTCATGCAGTTAGAGTTCACACAGCATACACTTCCATCAAATATATGTTCTTATTAACAAAATACACTCATAACTTTCTGACATTCTGGTGATAGCACCCATCGTCAGCTCCTGGGCTGTCCGTCTGGAGTCAGCTCGTACCTGTAAGACAGTCGGGTTTGGACTTGTGTCGGTAATGAGGATGTGGGGCTACAGCAAGACAAGCAGCATGCACGGTTTCTATGGAGACGGCAGAACCCAACTGTCTGGGAGATGCTGGCCAGGGTTAATTCTACAGTTTCAGAGGACCAGGCAGACTATAGTCCATAATACTTGAGTAAAGGGTTACTCTGTCTCCTTTTGTTAGAAACCAAAGCACTGAAATAATACTGAAAGGAAAAGAACTCTAGAGACCAGGGCAGCTGCTGGAGTTAGTGTCCTCCATAGTTAACAGGGATAAGGAGAAGGCACACTTACCACTGTGAAAAACCCTTAATCAGATCTTCTTTTGATAAGTCAATCAGTACCTGCAATCACAAATATTAGCACTGTGTTAAATGGGAACACTTTGGAGTAAACTGGGCTGAGTGTAAAGGGTCTCATTTTCAGCAGGGTATTTTTTTTTAATTTACCCTTTGAGAATTTTATACATATATTCAATTAAATACAATCATACCCACACATGCCTCATTTCTCTTCTCCAGCTCCCACTAGAGCATTGCCGTATGCCTCATCCCAGTATCATGTTCTTTTTTTTAATAACCCACTAAATCCAGTTAGTGCTGTTCATATGTGCATAGTATGGACCACAGGCAACCTACCACAGCCATGCCTGAAAAGAAGAATGAGTCCCCCTCCTCCGGCAGCTCCTCAGCTACGGGTGGGGCTCTCTCCGCCCAGCAGGGTATTTCATCATGGAGCCTTTCCAGAAAGAATGCAAACACCAGCATCGGTGTTCTAGAGATAACTATTTCTACCCTGCACTCAGGAGGCAGAGGCAGAATGAGGCCAGCCAGGGCTACATAGTGAGACTCTGCCTCAAACACAAAACAAAAGCTGTTCCTGTTTGGAACAGGAATTTGAGATGTTTAAAGAATATCTTCAAGAATTACAGATATTTTAACTTTCAAGTTTATGGCTGTGATAAAGAAGAAAACTTCCCCCATAAAAATGAGCATAATACCATCTGCTTCAAAGGCAGAAAATACCTGCCATTTCATAGAAGTGGGTGTTACAGAGATTGAGTGCAGAAGGTAGTTATTAAAATATAACTACAGTACTGGACAAACAGAGTATTCTTGACTCTCTTGAGATTATATTTCCTCTTATTTTAAGTAAAATTCTTTTAACACAAAACCTTGATCTAATGCAATCCAAGATTTATTTAATGATTTATTTATAAAAATAGGTAATACCAGAGTAGATGCCACATACCTACAAAAAACTGAATTTGGATATTCTCAAGGTTGCTAAATAATGTTTATACACTAGTTTATATTTCTATGTTAGGTCTGAAACATATGTGGTATAGGAGGTCCTTCTGTATTTTGTGTTGCTTTCATTGATTATTAAACTAACTTGGCCTAGTTGATAGGGGGGATCTCGGGTAGGCGGGGAAAACAGAACAGAATTCTGGGAAGAAGAACAGAGTGGCAGATGCCATGGTTCTCCTGCCCAAGATGGATGCTGGTTAGACTCATGTGGGTAAGCCACAGTTAAGTGGCAATACACATTAATGAAAATGGGTTAGATCAGGATGTGAGAGTTGGCCAAGAAGAGGCTAGATATAATGGGCCAGGCAGTAATTTAATTAATACAATTTCTGTGTGGTTATTTCGGGGGTTAAGCAGGCCAGGCGGTGGGACACGGCCCACATCCTCGTACTACATATATGAAAACAAAACGTCCTTTTAAGGAGGCTGTCCCCTCCTTACGTTCAGCTCTCATGAAATTGGAATGATTCCGTCAGGTGCTAGGATACAAGGAAGGAAATGACAGCTACTTACTCTTCCCAGCTCCTTCCTTCTGTGTGAGCCAAGAGGCCTACTGTTTTTCACTGCAACATCCAGTGACCTCTTCTGTACTTCTTCCATAGGAACAAAATATTCAAATCTTTAAAAGCCAAAACATTCAAAGTGAGATTTACATGTAGTCACTTTTGCGGAAAAGTTTCTTTCACTTCCCACTAAAACAAGAGCTTTCAACAGTTCACAGAATCAGCACTGGCTCCTAGGCTCCCAGGTGACATGTCATCTAAATCCATGAAGTGTCAAGAGACTGTGATGAGCCTCAGAGAGCTGCTGTCTGGAATGTGCTGTGTCCTGACTCTACACTGACTGCTGTCATCTGCACCCACCCAGAGGACACCTCACCCCTCTCTGTTCTGACAGCAGAGGGGCAGGGTGCTCATGAGGTAGGCTCGCTGGAGCTGCATGGAAAATGACTGTGTCCTTCAGAGGACTGTGGACCAGCCTTGTCATCAGCAGCCTCATCAGAGAGGCACCTGGAACCCGACTTCTGGGTTTCTATTTAGGGTGGGGTTTGTTCAGTCTGCCTTCAAATAACCCTGGCTTTCATCCTGTTGTAATTTTTAGAGAATGACTAGCAGATTGTCTTGCTAGTCAGATGCTCCCTCCTGTGTTCTCCTGTAGCCATTTTAACATCTTTGTATAATTGTGCCAGAGCTCCCCTTGGAGGCAGTGCCCACTTGTGTGGCTATGGCTGGTGTGGCTGGCAGAGTGTTCAGTGACTGTTGGGTGAGCCTTCTTGCTGAGGACAGAGACTAAAGAGGACTTGGTTGCGCCTTCTTGCTGAGGACAGAGACTAAAGAGGACTTGGTTGCAGCCGTTTAGAGTAGTTATGATTGATTAAAATAAGAGGAAAAGAAAAGTCATGTTCCCAACCTGGCTAGAAATGTCTTGTCTGAGGACTGCAAAGCAGAAGATATCAAGAACACAGTGGCTCAGTGGTTAAGAGTACTTGCTTGTTCGGTTTGAACGAAAATAGCCCCCAAAGGGAGTGGCACTATTAGGAGGTGTGACTTAGTTGGAGGAAGTGTGTCACCATGGGACACACTTGGGCTTTGAGGTCTCCTATGGTCACACTACACCCAGTGAGAGACACACTTCCTGTAGCCTATGAATCAAAATGTAGGACTCTGAGCTCATTCTCCAGCACCACGTCACACCATGATGATAATGAACTAAAAACTTCTAAAAATGTAAGCCACCCCTTAAATGTTTTCCTTTATAAGAGTTCCGTGGTCATGATGTCTCTCCACAGCAATAGAAGCCTAAGACACTACTCTCACATAGGACTGAAGCTCAATTCCCAGCACCCACATCAGGTACCTCAAGACCATCTGTAACTGCAGCTGCAGAGGATCCAGACCCTCTTCTGGACTCTGCAGGTACTATTACAGACATGGAATACACATAAAAAAAAAAGTAAGGACTTGCTACTACTGGACTAGATCATCAAAAGCAAGAAATGTGCTAATAGCCTGCCTCAGTTTTGTCTTCACAGATGTAGAGGAAGAGAAAGAATCTCTTTTACCTGCCAACCTTGTTAAGTTGCAGGAGGGAAGACAGACCAGAGAGCTGAGAGTATGTGCTATTCCGCCACCAGGAACATTTTATCCAGCACGTGTGCCGGGCGGTGGTGGCACACGCCTTTAATCCCAGCACTCGGGAGGCAGAGGCAGGCGGATCTCTGTGAGTTCAAGGCCAGCCTGGTCTACAAAGGGAGTTCCAGGGCAGGCTCCAAAGCTACAGAGAAACCCTGTCTCAAAAAAAAAAAAAAAAACCGGAACATGTAAGCAGCCTTGATCACATTTTTGGATAAACTGCCATAGCAGCCCCTTTTCCCACTAAAAAGTATATAGGGGCTTCATGAGGTCAGACCACATTGTCCTGTCCAACTCAGCCCCAGGCTCCCCCACCCCCGTATCTGGCAAGCTCCAGCATACTGCTAGTGTTTGGTACTCAGTACTATGAAAATAGATGAGGTTTGCTAAGCCCTGCCCTACTCACGTCTCATCAAATAGGGGCTCCAGGGTCTTGCGCCTTACTGAGGTCTTCTTGCGACTTGTCCATCGCCTTTCAGGCAATAGGTAGATGCGAACATAGGGATCAGCTCCACTGCTGGTACATGGTGTCAGGTTTCTGATGGACAGAGAAAAGGGGTTCCTAAGTACTCATTTGGGAGAAGGCTATACCAGCCACTGGGGATTAGATGGACTGGAGGATTAAAATTCTCTGCATTCAAAAGACAAAAACCCACAGAATTAAAGGACGAGCTATCAGCTGTGGTTTTGTTCTGAACACACATTTTTGTGCTGTTTGGGTAGAGTCAAGTATTTTGTACTCAAGGAATTTGGGGGTTCCTGCTTAGGAAGACCTACTTGCCACTGGCCACCCCAAGACAGCAGTCTGAGCAGAGTCCTTGACTCTTGAGCCCATGCACACCAACAAAGAATGGTCACTCAACATGCCCCTTTGAGGATTTTTGCCACGGATGGCTTGTAGGTTCTCAAATATCATTTAGGAGTGCATGGCTCCTGCCATCACCCTAAGCAGTCCTGTCATATGGTTGCCTGATACTTCCAAAGACCTCCCTGTCCCAGGATCTCTTTACCTGCACCCGTTGACTAGCACCCTGAGACAGTGTCGAAGACACACATAGCGTACTGTGAGCTGAATCTCACCCAGCCGTCGCTGCCTAGGATCCCCATCTCTGTGGGAAAAAAGGGGGGCTGTCACAGTAAGAACTATTCCTCTCCCTTCACCTGAAGATAGAGAAGGATGCCCAATGTGAGGAACACAGACTCATCTGGTCAATAATTCTCTTCCAGGTTCCATCCAGCATTCAGTGTAATTATCCTACTTCTTAGCAGAAAGCATAAATAAGCCCTGGGATGGATTGGCCCTTATATCCTGATTGCTTGTGGGGCTTGAGGGAATTGGGATTTTATAATGGTCTCTTCTGTCTTATAGAGTTATAATGAATGAATGAAATCAGATAATGTGCTAAGCCCACACGAAGCACCTAATACATGGAGTCACTTATGTAAGTTCACATTCTAAACTTTCCATGTATTCCCACGATACTCAGAATTCAGAAAATGTTTCTATGGAAGGGACCTGAACAACTGAAGTCATCATGTAGCCAGAGTTGTATACCAACAACAGGGTTCAAGCTGCCTCTTGTAAAGACATGTTGTGAGAAACCTGGACTTGGGCCGGCCTGTAATTTCCTATTTACTCTTCCATCTAAGGACCTATTTTTCATTCAAGTTATATTAGAAAAGATCAAGCAGAGATGCATACTCAATGTTGAGGCTGACATCTGTCATGTCAAAGCAGGAAGAGGCCAGGGAGTTGAGTGAGGACATGCTGGGAGCCAGCCTTGTGGGTGGCCATGCGAATGGGAAGGCAGGGCGGCTCATGGGTCTGGGTGACTTGATGGGCCCTGGAGAGTGGGGGCCTGGGACAGTCAGGAAGATGGTAGCTGGGTTCCTCTTCTTCCCCATGGACTCACAGAGCCCTTTGGCACTGTCCTTGCCTTTCGACTCCAGGCCTGTCTCTGGGGGCTCAGGCTCTGTGGCCTTGGTGACAGCTGTGGTGGTTTCAGTGCTTGTGGATGCTCCCTTGATGTCAGAGGCAAGGTCTGAGGCACGTGTCACATCTGCAGGGCCTTCTCCCTGGGATGGGGCTTTGTGAGCCTGGTTGGTGGCCACCTTCTTGATGAACAGAGGGCCTTTCTTTACAGCATCGGGCCCAGTATATGGGCTTCCCAGTTCTCGTTCCTCCACACGTAAGAACTAGAAGCAGATGACAGGGTTGGTTGTAGGCGGGGCTTCCACTTTCCCCCTTCCCCTTTCTCCTCAGATGTCAATCAACAAGCCCTTTCCTAGGGAATTCTGTTTCCAGAAATAAATGTGGGACTGAAATATATTCATTAAAAGTAGTCTAGAATAAAAATCCTACCAAGCAGCAAAGATTGATTAACAAGAGGTATCCGTCTCAGCTTGTTAGGGGGAAAGTCTTCCCCAAGCATACCAGCTTGTATTCTAGTTAAGGGAAAGTCTTCCCCAAGCATACCATCTTATAGAACTATCAAGAGTTTCTAGTTCATATTCAGATTTCCTATGGGTTTTTAAACACATTAAGTTAACATAACAATGGATCTAGGTTTGTAATGCCCTGTGGTATTCTGCCAGATACAAAGCTAACCCTCCCTGGCAGAGAGCAGCCTTTGATCCTTTGATCCAGGCCATCAAGGAGCACTGACCACACTCATGACGGCCACAGAACAGTCCCACTGAAAACAGATGAGATAAACAGTAAAATTCATTGCCAAGATCCTCTCGTGGATCAGACTATTAAGACCGGGTATCGTGCTTGCAGTGTGTCTCCCTCAAACCTTTTTATGATGCCAGGTTTCCCATCTAACATGGAAAAAAATTTTACTCCCAAAATCTTCAGACAACAGAATTAACAGATTACAATCTAAACATTTTCAATGACTAAGGATGGATTGGGAATGTAGACGATAAAAAAGACCATGTGATTTGGAAGAGATGAAATTAAAGATGAAAAAAATTACTATTGAAATACTACTATACTGAAAAAGTAGTAAGCCAGACATAGTAAAATGTAGTGGTGAGGAGGATGGTTCTGAGGAAATTAGCTGAGACTAGAAGATAAGGTTGAGGCATGGATCAAGGATAGAAGAAAAATCTAGCATGGAAGTTCTAGAAGGGAGGGTTAAATGAATGGAGGAGGTAGTGTTTGAAGCAACAAAGAGATGGTATTATGAAAATATCTCTCGGTCCCAAAGAGACTGAACTTTGGCAGACCTCACAGCAAAGTTAATAATACCCTTAAGGGCATTTCAGACTGTACTTAAACCGCTACCCTACTGTGTGCTCAGCCTGTTAAGTTTTCATCCCATAATGCAACACCAAGGAAGGCACTCTGAGGTTATCTCTAATGCGTTAACCCAATGAGTAGATGAAGACACAAACATCTCTCCTGACTTCTGCATTCAACAGATAACTCACTCAGTGCTGAGACCTGTTCCAGCTCGGCCACACCCACTGAGAAAGGAGGTATTTACCCGAAGCACCAGCCTCATGGAGATGAGGCTGTCCAGGCCCGAGTGATCCAGCTGGAAGCGCTGCTCAAGGGTGAGGTTGGCACAGGGGAGGATCTGGCACAGCGGAAACTCCAATACTCCCAGGGCACACTCCAGGTCATCATCCAGCACCTGGGCAGTGGACCAGTCACAAAACCAGGGGAGAGCTAAGCCCACTATGCTACCATTGCATCTGGTCCTGGGGAGTCTGTGCTTCAGGAAGTATGCACTATGGAGCAGTTAATATCTGGTGCTCTTCAGCAGGCGGATTGGCAACAGGACAGACCTTGTACCTGCCTGGAGTCTAGGGAAGGGAGTGACTAGAGCAGAGGTGATTATAGTCCGCATGGGGCCAGTCTGGCATGCACCCAAAGCCAGCAAGGCTTTTTGTATGGCTGTATGGTAGGGCACTTAGGCTCAGTTCAGGGCTCCAAAAAGATCCCACCTAGCTCCAGCACTTACAGGCCATGTGCTCTTGGGCAGATGGTTGCTTTAGCCTCTATTTGCTCCTGTGAAAAGGAGGTCACTCTTCTGCAGATCTTTTGTAAAGTCTAGACTCTAGCCCAGGACCCTCAGACTGCATAACTGTAATGATCATCGCAAGGAGAACTAACGAAATTAACCAATTGCCTTCCCACAGTCTCCTCCATGGTGACCTTGGACACCGACCTCAAGGGGCTGAGGGCGTGTGGGGCCTCATACCCTCCCAACACACTGGGGGGCTGACTACTGATAGAACTGCCCAAGGGACACAGAAAACCCTCGCCTGCCTGTGGCCTAAAACGTTCTCAGCTGTCCCCAGAGCCCAACTTCAGGCAAACCTCCAGGCAGAGCTGCTCGGCTGCCACACTGTGCACGAAGAAGGAGAACACCTGGCTCCACACAGGATCCTTGCTGTGGGGACAGGTCTGCGGGCAGAAACGAGATCATCTGAGGGCCAGGTTGGACATACTCTGCTCAGTGTGACGACCCACTGCCATGAGGAGCCAGGGGACAGTCAGTGTGGCAGAAAAGGCATGACTTCAGACCATGCCCCAGGGTAAACCCTAATCCTGCTGCCCCATTTTTGGCGGCATCATCACTTAGCTTGGCAGTTTTTATATTGTGAATGCTAAAGCCACATAGGGAAGGGATTCCGAAGGCTTTCTAGGCATTCGGTGTGAGTTCCCTTCACTCTGCCTCTCCTGAAAAGGGGGCAGGAGCATCATTTCCTTATCTTAGTCTACAAATGAACTATCTTACCTTACTTGTAAAGGTCTTCTTGCCTACGGATAGCTTGACATATGAAGAAGGGTCTCTGCTGGCCTTATTCTGTAAGGGGAAACCCACAGTGTTGAAAGCCATGTTTTCAGGGCAGGGCCCAAGACATCTCACCTTTCCCGATGCTCACCCCTCCCCTAGGCATGCCAGTGGGTGTAGGGCAGCCGTGCTCCTGTTGGGGAAAATCTGCACTGTGGAATGAGCACTGTGCAGAACTACCTCTGGGGAGAAGCCCCGAGTGCAGACCAGAACTAGGACAGACACACCCAGGCCCCCACCTTTTGTGTCCTTTTTATAAAATGGCCATCACTCTTGCCCAAAACAAGAACACCCGGAATACATCACTATGGGACTCCAAGGCCAAGTCTAGTGCCTTGCACAGGAGACCCAGTGAGCCCATGCTATGTGACAGACAGGTCCTGGCTGCAGTCACTTCAGGGGAAAGGAGTCAGGTTCTCAGTGATATTCACTTACTTTGGCAAACCTGGAGAGTTTTTTGGCTCGGTATTCACCATTCAGGTAGTCAAAAGGGTTTCTCTGCAGCACAAGAATTTGAGTTAAAACAATAAATACATGGGCATCTGGCTGTGAGCTGCATAGGGCAGTTGGGTCCTGTGACTCACCGGCAGGTTGCAGGCATTTTCTAAGTAGACCACGAGGATGGCGGAGGAGTGGTCACCATGGTCCTGCAAACAGACACAGCCCTCACTGAATATTCCCAGAATCCGGCAGAAGGAAGCCAGCCAGCCCTCCAGCTAACAACCTAGCCTTATGTGGCTGAGAGCACATTACGGCAGGATAGGTTCACGTCAGACACAGAGGTAGATGTCCCTATGAAACTGGGTGGCAAGCCCTGACACAGCTCTAAGGACCCCATCTTCCCTGAAAACGAGGTTCAGAGGCTGTTGACTGCCTGGTTCTCTAGGAGACAACAAATGGGGGGCTCCCTCCTCTCGCCTCTGCCTGCACACAGGAGGTAGACGCGAGTCTCCTCCCCTGCCACCCACTCACCTCCAACAGCACTTCCTGGTCCGTGAGCAGGGAGAGCCACTCCAGCCGCAGGTGCAGCCTCCCACTGGTTGTGTCACTGAGAACAAACCACTGTGGGGCAGAGGAAGGAAAGGAGAGCTCAGGGATGGAGATGGGCTACCGACAACCTGGGGACTGCATAGTTTTGAGATTAGGGGAAACGGTTAACCAACCCGAAGAGGGCACGGCAGATGCGGGGCAGGAGTCTTACAGTCGGGACAATGAAACCCAGGTCTAGCCTCCCTTCCTCTCTAATGTGACTCCCCTTGCTGAGTTTCCTTAGTCTGTGGACATTTCCCAAAGAAACTTCTAACCCCAGCCCTATGGGGTGCCCTGTAGCCATCTGGGCCTCACCCAATTCTTGTCCCTGAGAATGGGCATGGGTACAGCCCTGCACAGAGGGGACCCATCACATAGGGCCAGATGGCCGAAGTGACCTGCTAGAGCCATGCACTGAAAGGGGGTGTTCCCGGGGAGGGGTGCTGGGTGAGCCACTCCTACCTCATCGACCACTCTGTTCATCATGACATCTCCAAGGCAGATCTGCAGGCTGGAAGGAAAGGAGAGGGTGAGCTCAGCAGTGGCCAGAGCAGGCCCTGGGGACCCACAGGGAACTCTGTTCTCAAATGGCTGGATGTGGCCATTGGGACAGTGGCCTCATTCCTCCAGGCAAACAGTGGGAGACCATTTGCAGCTCATGAGGAGGGAAAGGCTAGCTAACCTGCTCCATTGCACTTAGGCTGTGGGGAGGGAGTGGCTCCCAGCCCAGAGGGGACAAGCAGAGGTCTGGATTCATCACCTCTGGGTCTTTTGGCTGTTAGCATGTTGAGTGCGGTGATTCTTCATTGTGCAAACCTGCCCATGAGTCACAGGAATTTGGCTTCCTGTGCCATCTAAATGCCAGTGGCACTTTCTGAAGATCTGTGTGTGAGGAAGCCAGAAGTCCTGTATCACAGTGTTCCTCTAACCTATCATGACCCAAATCCAACCCACGGGTCCTGCCAGCCCGAGGGCAGAAGCAGTTCCCGTGTGACTCGGGAGTGTGCACCTGAACTCAGCCCTGGAAGGCAAGTGCCATGAGCCCCACTTCCCACCCGCAACACTACACCATGAAGACACCAGAAATGACCAGCACCGGGCGGGGAGCTGCATCTTCCATTTATTTGTTCATATTTCAACCCGTTACAACTCCATACTCAAGAAAACAAGCTGCATAGCACAGGGGCATAAAATCTGAGTCTCTTCACCTGCCGCCACGTCACCTGGTCATGCTCCTCTGCTCACAGACACAGGCATCTTGGGCCCTCTCTTGTGGGAGGCGGAATCCAGCTGCGCTGTGCCCTTCTCTACTCGCTAGCACACCACGATGGCGCCACACTGAATTCTTAGGTCAATGTATTCAAACATTCAGCTAGTGTCTTCCACAGGAGGGCATTGGGTGGCCACAACGACTTGGGCAGTAAGCATTTTAAGGGTTGGTACCTATACAGGTTCCTCAAGGCGGGGCCTCTTTAGACTAAGTGAGATTCTGCCAAGCAATCCCACAGGGCTCACGTGAGCCCTCCCATAGCCTTGAGATCTGGATGTCGTCAGTGGGGAGTGATGAAGGCTCCTTAGAGTTGAGCACCTAGTCATGCCACCTTGCTCCCTATTCCAATTTGGTTCTGGGTAGATTCTGAGTGGGGACATGAGCCCTGGGGTCCTCTCTGTACTGCTATCCTCCAGGGCCTAGGTCAGGGCTGGAGATGCCTGGGAAGGTTTGTAACCAGACTGTACAATGTTAGAGCAGATTGCCTGGCACACTCACTGTTGCCACAGTAGCCATAGAAAGTCACAGGTCACTAAACACTGAGGTCTGTGCCCACTAAATGCCCCAAGGTCCAGCCTTGTACCCCAGGCAGTAAAGAAGCTCCAAAGCCCAGATCCCCACTCCTCACCTGCCCAGGAAGTCATCCCTGTCAGTATCCTCGTCATACAGGTCCACCTCCAGGTCCTGCCCAGGCACTTCGTACACCATGAACTGCAAGGAGAAAGAATCATCTTGTCCTGCAAGTCTTGTCTGATGAATCAGATCTAAAACCCACAGCCAGCCAAAGCCCAGCTTAGGGCCCTGTCTGTAAGAAAGCAATGTCCCTCCTCTTTAGGCAAACAGAGAGGACCAGATACAGCACAACCATGCCACAGCGTGGTGCCCACAGGACACTGGCTGCCATCTGCTCTGCCTTTGTGCTGTCACAGTCTCCTTTCTCGGGGGCTGTGGGACAGCAGGAAACTAAGCTTCCCTCAGTCGTCCTGCTTCCGCTGCCGGGGACCAGATCTAACAGAGCATGCCGTGCCGTTGTAAGGAAAGGGGCAGCTGGGAGGTGGCTCTGGAACGTGTGACTGACGGCTGTGAGTTGCACCCACCCAGCAGCAGGGAAGGCTGGAAGCTGTGGGCAGAACTGTCTGTGCACTGTTCTTTTCCTTTCATTTGCAAACATCCCACAGCCGATTCTGATGGGGAAAGGGCACTGACTATGGGGTGAGACGAGCCTACCTCTGAGCCTGCTGGACAGGGAAGCAAGAATTACAAAGACCCATCTGCCCAGAACAAGTCTCTCCCACTAACCATGGTTTCCCTGTTGGGCCATGAGAGCTGCTTGCTCATCACAGCCCAGGGAGAAGCCTGGAGACACGAGGCCTTCCAAGACAGATGGAAGAGAACCTCACCTCGAACACTTCATTCCAGGTGGGGTTCAGGTTCTTGTAGACGGTCCTGCTCCGGCAGTGCTGCAGGCCAATGCTCACCTTGGCATACGGGTCTGACTTGCCTCCAAGCCCTAGGAAGTTGTCCTTCTGGGCCAGCTTCTCGGCCTCCAGCAAATGGACTCTGATCACCCCCTGAGAAACACCCAAGCCCCAAGTCACAACTGCCTCCTTGGGGTGCGGCCTCAAGTCCAGGATCCCAGGACCAAAGCCACCAGAGGTCACTGTTGGACAGAGACGACAGCCAGAGATAACAGTGACCGAGCCAAAGCCTCACAGCAACTGGTGGCAGGGTCTACTGCTCTACCCAAGGCTTTGGCCTTCCCACACTCTTCTCTAGACTAGACATGAACGGCTGGTTCAGGGTTTCTCCTCCTCCTTCAGCACTGCTGGAAAACTGTACATACATAAACTGAAAGCTAGGGATACTTCAGGCAGCAAGTTGTGGGCCTGCCTGCACTGGTGGTAGGTCGCTGTATGCATAAATGCCTCAAGTATCGTCCACCACAGGGCAGACCCTTCCCCCACACTCCCACTGTTTAAAAGAAAAGCAAAAAAATTGGAAAGTCACAGTTCCTGAATCTTAGGGTATGCCTCTTTCCTGGCACAATATATCAGTTAACACATTTTTTTTTTTGATCTCCAAAACAACCTTGAGAAATCTACCCTTAGGCACACTGGCAAAAAACATAAAGATCCGTGCACAGGCTGCTCATTGCACTGTCGTCTGCAGCAGCGAAGGCCAGACACAGCCTGACTGTCCATCAGCAAGGCTGGTGGTGCAGTGACAGTACCTCCCACAGTGAAGGGCTATGCAGCCATCAGCGCAGATGTGGAAGACTTTATCTGTACCGTGGCAGTGGGGTTCTGTGATACAGTTAGCAATAAAAGCAGAGAAGGAAAATAATACACTTAACATCTTTCAAAGAAATGGGGACCATGATAACTACCACTTAAGGCCTATGCTACTGTAGAAGCTTCCTAACACATGTACACACACACACTTAAATGGAGTTGCCCTATAACAGGAGGGTGGCAATGTCTCTACTATACTTCACAGATGTATATACTTCACCTCTGTTGGAACTGTCCTCACAGACTCCCAAACATTATAGGCTACTGACAATGCTCTTGTACCCTCCAGGATTTGAAAGACCCTTGTGGTAATTTGAAGGAAAATGCCCCTCCCCCAATGGAGAGGCACCTTTAGGAGGTGTGAATTCCTTAGAGGAAGTGTGTCACTGTGGGAACTGGCTTTGAGGTTTCTTGTGCTCAAACTCCCCACAATGTGACTTTCAACTTCCTATACGCTGCATATCAAGACATAACCAGCACCATGTCTGCCTGCATGCTGCCATGCTCCCCATCATGATGATAATGGACTAAACTCTGAAACTGTAAGCTGCCACCCCAGTTAAATGTTTTTTTTATAAGAGTTGCCATGGTCATGGTGTCTCCACAGAATAAAAGCCCTAACTAAGGCAGCCCTGTTGCTGAAGCTATCATGTACGTGAGTCAGTCATACGACAGGGAGAACCCAGGCTGGTACTGACCTGGAAACTTCCTTTTCCACCGGCTAACTTCCATAGTGCTATACATGCTACTGGGGGAGAAAGGCAGCAATCTTCCCCAGCTGTGAACCCCAAAAGCTACAATGACTGGCCTGGCAATACAAGGCCACTGGGGCAATAGAGAAATGGATGTCATGGGAGTGAACAGCACTTCCCAACTGAACTTAAGGCCCACTCCGCAAGATGAAATCCATACCTGGTTTTATGAATCTACAGTTAGATAGGCCATGGCTCCAGGGGAGACTCTACCACTATTGTGCTAAATGAATGTGGTATTAAACTAACTCCCAACGAGTTATGGTTTGACCCATATTTTAGAGCACCTCCCAGCCCTCATTGGAGAAGTTTCTTTTTGCAGTGGATGGTGATTAACACAGAGACCCACGACTCACCGAGGTGCAGAAAATAAGAGACTAGAATGCTCAGCCCTAAATGGGACATCTAGATCACACCCCGGTTCAGGGATCACTGCAGAAGAGGAAGTGGAAAGATTGTAACAGGCCATGGATGACTATAAGAAATAGTGTTTTCCAGACATAGCAGGGGGGCTGCATATGTGAACTCACGGGAATTGTGACCGCATGCCCAAGACCTGCGCAAGCTCGAACCAGACAAAATTCCAGGGAGACAGGAAGGCAGGTGATAGCCCTGCTAGGTTAATTCTCCCCCTAGCAACTCTCAATTGCCAGGAGCGCCCCAGCTAGCTGGAGTGGACCTCCTTGGCCTTGATGTCGTCTCCCCTCTCCAAAATACACTATATGAAATTCTCAAAGAACTAATCAAAATCTAAAAATAAAAGGAAACGGGGACTATGAATATAAGCAAAGATGTACAGATATGACTGTGTATGTGTCCGCATTAACACTCAAATACAATGGGATAAAAACCATTACTTTAGTGGTGGGGGACAGGGACTGGGGAATAGGAACAAGAGGCAGTAAGGCTCCCTAAGATGCAGTTTTGGTATTGGCCTTTAGAAACACACAACTGTGTTACATAATTGTAGAAAATTCAAAACTAAAACTTGGAGATAGAGAACAGAATGAAATAAATGTAAATATCCATGACCAGTTACCAGAAACACATAGAAGCTGTCCCCCAAAGAGTTCTAATGTTGCAAACTGTCAGGACATTCCTAGGGGAATATACATGTTTTTAGGAACTCTTACATTGGTGAGATGGTGTTTACATTGTTAAGAGCCTGCATGTAGTGTGGGTGAAAGCCAGTGAGCCATCATGGGAAGACTGGGGACATCCATGCTGCCTCCCTGCCAGCCCACGTCCCTGAACTTCATGTGTGTAATGCAGTGTGTCAGGCTGGGCATGAGCAGAAGGCCCGCAGCTTTTCACCTGGCAGACAGTAAAATGGATGTTTTCTTCTTCCAGGGCCCCTAACTGCAGCCCCTTAGCCAGTGCTACTATTTGTAGGGCAGCCACAGGGCAATGTCTGGGGGTCTCATGAATGGATCCCAGATGTTAGAGAAAATGGGCTCAGGAGCCAAAGAATTCCCATCCTGGTTCAACCAAGAACCTTCCTTTTCTGTAGATCCCAAGGTCCTGTCCACCACTGCACAGAACCAAGGGAGCCTTCCTGAGGGAAGAAGAGGGACCTCGGGTGTCATGGAGTGCCTACCTACAGTTTCAACTACAGGGTGAACAGGAACATGGTAAAACTACATGGGTGCTACCCCTTCCCAGATGGTGACTTTGGGCAAGTCACACACCTTTCCCAGCCTCTGTGCCACCCTGTGAAATGGGTTACCATGAGGATGGCCACTAGTGAGCACTGTTCAGAACCCAGCCATGGCCTGCGTCCCTCCTCATTGGCCCAACACTTGAGCCAGCTCCCGGTACTCACGCTGGGCAGAGGGAAGCGCAGGTTGGTTATATCCAGCCCCTTCTTCACGGGTACAGTCACGCGGTTGGGAAGCACCAGGTGGGCAGCAATGAGGTCTTCCAGCAGACTGTCTGATACATCACTGAAACATCAGGCATGATCAGCTATGGAGGGGTGACATTGCTTCCGCATGCCACCTGCCCCTGTACCCATCCTCAGAGCTGGCACTAAGAGACTAGCTTGGCAGAAGGCTCCATCAGAGGCAACACTGGTGTCTTCCTGACCAGCTGCTAGGCACGAAACAGATATACATCCTGTGTCCTAGACATATTGATTCAAGGAAGAGCATCCTGCTTGCACTCTCCACCCCCAACTTAAACCAAAAAAAAGGTCCTGCTTGTTCCTAGGCAACACAGAGTGCTTTAAGAACAGACCCTAGGTCAAGATTCCCATCATATTCCCTAGCTGCCCTGCTTTAGATGGGTGTCCCCGTCCCTTGACTTCAGTGTCCTGATAGAGGGCTGCTAACAGCTGCACCCGGAACAGATGTGAAGGGAGTTGTGGGTACAGCACTGAGAACAGTGCTGAGGCCACAGGACAACAGCTGGCCACTGACGCCTTTCTCTTCCTGATGCTGGTGGCGTGCTCACCTGCCCCCGCAGTCGGACAGTATCAGCAGGACCAGCGCACAACAGCTATTCAAAAAGTCTTCTTTGAGTAACAGTGTGTGACTGCTTAAATGGGACATTGTTATCAATCCCCTTGCCAAAGTTCAGGGACCACTGCAGAGGAGGTGGTGGAAAGAATTTAGGAGCCAATAGGTTAAATGCCGGCTCCTGGACATGCTATGACTATCAGGCTCATGAACTCGGAGCAGCTGTGGTTACCTGCGCAGAACATACGCAAGATCAAAGCAGACACAAAATTTAGGCCTAAATGGGGAGAGACTCTCCAGGCTTCACCAATAACTGGGAATCTATTGGCAATGGGCAGCTGCTGGTAGAGGGAGAACCATTCTTGAGTGTGTGGCCACTGGTAGATTTTCCCATGCTTCAGGAGATGGGCCCACAGTCATGCACATAGAGTTAGCATTAACTCGACTTCATGGGTTATTTAAAATAAAAATAAAAAGAGGACGTGAAGTTGGGAGGAGGATGTGTTGGGAGCCCAGGGAGAGTCAGAGGAGAAAGTGGATGGTGGGGAGATTTCATTATGTGCTCTTTTGGAATTTCCAAAGAACAGGAGAAAAGGTACAAGACCGAATTCTCTCCATTTGAAACAATGAGATCAGAGGGGGACATCCCCAGTGAGCATATAGGTGGCCGTCCTTGGGCTCGCAGAGACATTCAATAGCCTTCCCGACCAATCCAGGTGACCCTGCCTCCCGGAGAGATCTAATGAGACTAGCATCCTCCTCGGCGCCTTGAGGAACGCCTGGTGTCTGAAGGCTGCCTGCACCTCACCTGGGGAGCTGAGATTCCCCTGGTCCTGTCCTTTCTCGCTGGCCTCTGCTGGGAAAATGTCCCTTCCCATCTCTGTGCACATCAACCATGTCACAGAGGCCAACTGGGCATCTCACTACAGTGGGGGTGGGGAAGGGTGAAGGGTGTTCCACACACAGTAGGGTTTTACCACACGTGTGCGTGTGCTTGGGCAACTTTAAGACAAAGAAGCCTGGCCTCTCAGTCTACACTGGGCAAAGCTGTCAGCAGGAGGGTGTGCACCTGTCCACGGGCTGGCTTTCTGAGGGTGTGCACACACACACGTGATGCGAGCACACACACGTGAGCACACACACATGTGCACACACAGGTACTTGCCCCCCCCCCGTTTCCCACTCATTATACAGGGTGGGGGGATGCAGCCTCTGTGCAGCTCACAGCTGTCAGGACTCCAGGGAGCCCCACCCCCGGCACTTACTTGATACCCGGCATGTCCAGTAGGTTGGTCAAGCCCGTCCAGTTGATCTGCAGGTGCTGTGGGCAGAGGGAGGCTGCTAGGCTCAAGAAGCAGGCAACCCAGGCTGATACCTTTCCCAAACTCCTCATATCCCCCCAAAAGGGAGAACCCTATTTGCCGGGGTGCACCTATTGACCTATTGCCAGATGAGGTAGGGAGGATGTCCTAGCTAGCTCTGCTAACCTGGCACAGCTTAGAACCACCTGAGACCTCAATTGAGGGATTCCCCCAGTCCTGGCTGTAGGGGGTGTCTTGGGTGTTAATTGATATAGAAGGACCCAGTCCACTGTGGGTGACACATCCCCCAGGCAGGAGGTGCTCTTGGGTTGTATAAGAAAGCTAGTAAGCCTGAGACTGAGCTAGCAAGCAGCTTTCCTCCATGGCTTCTGCTTGAGGTCTCTGCTTGGATTCCTGCCTCAACTTCCCTCAGTGATGGACTGTTACCTGTATGCTAAAATAAGCCCTCTCCTAAGCTGCTTCTGGTCAGTGTTTGAACACAACAACAGAATGAAACTGGAACAAGGCTCCAGGCCTTAGCTTAGGCTGGTTCAGGCCTGTTGCTTCAGGCCAGGACCACCACAGAAGGGGGCTTTGCCACACAGCCAGGTTGGTCTGTTCTCACGAGCCCAGGTTTGTCTCAGAGAAATTTCTAGACCTTGTGACCCTCTTTCAGTTTGGTAACTCCTTGAGGTTGCCGTAAGGACCAATTAGGATCGAACCATAGGTGTCCATCTGTGCTGGGTTGAAGCAATGTCTGTTCTCAGGCTAAATCCCAACACGGGAGGTTCAATGTCTGCTCACGGAAGGCATCAGGCCTATCCCTAGGTTTTGAGCTCACCGGCTTTTGAAGGAAGAATATGGTCACGGCTCCTACAAAGGGCTTGTCCTCTAGCAGGGGCTCCAGGATGACACGCAGGGTACCCTGCAACTGGTAGGCACAGAGAGCTGTGAGGGACCAAACCCGTTCCCATACCTGCCACTCGGTCCCCTGTGGCTTCATTATCACACGCCACCTTCCCTCTGTCAGGTACTCCTGCCTAGGTCACCTGCTATCACTGAAGGGACCACAGCTCATGTTCAGGGACCTGGACACAGCTATGACCCCACTGCTGCCCCCCAAAGGCCATGAACTAACTATACTGTGGTGTGTGAGCAGCTGGGGTGGCTGGGACACAAAAGTGACTTCCAGATTGGCACACGGCCTCTGGAGAGATGTATTTCCACCTCCAGGTCCACCTGGGTCCCAGCTACGGCTCTCCCTCACTTTCCTAGGCAGACAAAACCTCTGGAGACTTGACACACAGGTGGCCCTAGAGCCCAAGGCCCAGCGGGTTGTGAAGCCCAGCACCACTGACTGTGTGACCTCACAGCTGCTCCCGTGTCAACAGCCCATGTCTGGTGCCACTGTGTCCTTCACAGCATGGTCCAGTGTTGTGGAAAATTATTCTAAGGTGTGTTGCTTTCCTTTATGCTGTGGAACATTTGCTTAACGATATAAAGATGTGTTGATTTTGTTTATGTTGTATTTGTTTAACTCTGTGAAGCTGTGATTCTTTTCCTGTCTAAAACTGATGGTCTAATAAAGAGTTGAATGGCCAATAGTGAGGCAGGAGAAAGGATAGGTGGGGCTGGTGGGCAGAAAGAATAAGAGAAGGAGAAATCTGGAAGAGGGCAAGGAGCAAGGAGAGGAGGATGCTAGGGACCAGCCACCCAGCCAGCCACGGAGTAAGAGTGAAAGTAAGATACACAGAAGAAATGGAAAAGGGCTGGAGGCCTTTTAGGTAGATGGGATAATTTAAAATAAGAAAAGCTGGCTAGAAACAAGCCAAACGAAGGTTGGGTGATTATGATGAAGAATAAGGCTCCGTGTGTGATTTAGTTGGGAGCTGGGTGGAGGGCCCCCCCAAAAGAGCAAAGAGTCAAGAGTACTAAAACAAACATCAACACTCCAGTGTGAGCTGATCCCACTTCCCGGAGCCCAGTGCAGGGGCCGAGGCAGCAGTCACAGCATCCCCCCTCACCTGGATGCCGTTCACACCTGCTCGGATCTTCTGAAGCTCCACGCTGATTTCACAGTCCCCGATGTAGCTGAAACGAGCGGGAGGGGGGGGGGTGCTACTGCTCAGTGCAGGCAGGCAACTTGCCCAGTGATACACAGCCTCAACCCTTTTTGCTGGCCATCAGGTCTCAGTTAACATCAGCTCGTCACTTTTTCCATAGCCTCAGCCTTTCTTCCCCTCCCAGACGCCTGTACCTGGCGTCTTCGGTACATCCCCACCTCTGTCTAGGAAAGCAGGGCTTTGTGGTACCACCTAGCCCCAGGGTACCCATGAATGAAAAGGATGTTTCTAGTAAACATGCTGTTCCTCTACCACTTCTGGATCCCTGATCAAGGGGACATGTGTGCCACATCCCCTGGTTCATCCCGCCATCATCTCTAGTTGTTGCTGGAGGTGGGTGATAGAAACTTGGAGACAGGACCAGCTGGTGGCCCCTGCCAGGTAACGTGCCCTGAGGAGCCCAGAGTGGGTGCCTTTGAGGACAAATGTCAAGAGACTGTCAAAGGTCTGGAGGAAGCTAAGAGGAGGTGACCGTCACACCCCTGCACACATGAGCATATGAGCCTCTGTCAGACCACAGAAATGCTTGGTCAGCAGGGACAGGCAGAACAGGGTGGCAGGGGTGCTAAGTGCCACCTGAGAGGCTGAACTATTCACAGGAGGGTCTTGTGACAGAGTGTCTGGGCACTTTGTGGTCTGCTACCCTTCTAACACGCACAATGGAGACCAGCTCCTAAGGGGGTGGCCTCAGAGCCATCTTCTGTTTCTGCCAATGACAAGAAATGTGAGACTCTGGGAAGGAATGACAACCACTCCCGTCCTGTCCCCAAACACACTGCCAATGCCTCAGCACCTCTGGGAAGGAATGACAACCACTCCCGTCCTGTCCCCAAACACACTGCCAATGCCTCAGCACCTCTGGAAAGATGTATTGCTTGAAATCTCCCTTCCTGGCTCAAGTCCGTCATGAGCATCACTGGAAAGACATGCCCACGCCCAGTGCAGTGTGCAGCCCAGTGCAGCTTGCAGCCCACTCAACAGCCTCTCAAAGCTGACTCTAGTTTTCCTGGCGTGTCAGAGGCCAGCTCTCCACACAGCCTCTCATCTCTGCTCGAAGCTCCCTGGTCTCAGCACAAGCACCTGCCTCCTCTACCTACCTAGCAGAGGCTGCTCTGACCCTCCAAGTGGCCTAGCTGTGGCTTGCAAGAAAGTCCTGCAGAGCCGGGCGGTGGTGGTGCACGCCTTTAATCCCAGCACTCGGGAGGCAGAGGCAGGCGGATCTCTGTGAGTTCAAGACCAGCCTGGTCTACAAGAGCTAGTTCCAGGACAGGCTCCAAACCACAGAGAAACCCTGTCTCGAAAAACAAAAAAACAAACAAACAAAAACAACAACAACAACAACAAAAAAAAAACAACTTGAGAAAAAGAAAGTCCTGCAGAGCTGCTGGGGGTGCAAGATGCCAGGCTCAGGCTGAGAAGTGAGCCAGGGCTGGCTATTCGGGGCCAGTCATCCCCCATCCACTTTTCTGTACCCCGCCTTTTACAAAGACCTGGGTCTCAGTCCAGAGGTGCTGTGGTCCTGGGAAGGCTTTCACCCCCCAAACCAGCGTACACACAAAGCCACCCTATCTTCAAGCTGCTGTCTAGAGTTACCCTGCCTGTCCCCGAGACACCAGGACTCACCAGAGCTGCAGGTCCAGGGTCACTTTCCTCCGGTTACATTTGTCAGTGTGTGCCTTAACACCGTTCACCTTGGGGCACTGAAAAAGATGACAGGGCTATGGATCCCCTTGATTCCCCTTCCTGTCACAGCTATTTAACAGGATCGACTCCAGGAGGCCTTAGCCTGGAGAAGACAGGGAAATGGGGACCTAGCTTGGCCTCATATGCCCACAGCCTAGCCCCGAGATAGTGGAAAGGGGGAAGTCAAATAAAGAACAGCCACTCTGCCCCACCCGGTGGGGGGGGAGGGTTGGGGGGTGAGTAGCAAGGTCTCCTAAAGAGAGTTTAACAGGAATGTGGCAGATGGGAAGGAGCTGGCCCCACATGGTAGGGTGAAGGCAGGGTCACTGGCTCAGGGATCCAATTCCTTCTGTTTTCATCCCTCTATGCTTACTATGCCCTCAGGTACTCTGGTTAAGACTAATCAGAAGTAAAAACTAAATTTCATTTGCACCTGAGTTAGTAATATGCATGCCAAATGCTGAGGTAAAAAGTTCACGAGCGTCTGCTGTTGTTTGGAGCGCATTTTAGAGAAAGATAACTATATAGGCAGAGGCAGAGATATATAATAAACCAAGCACAGCAAGATATTAGCATCTGCACAGTTTAGAGAACAGACCTGAGACGTTCACTGAATAATTCACTAAACATCTTATATGTTTAAGATTTTTTTCATAGTAAGTGATTGGAAATGATTCAACCAGTTCCACAAGGAGAAAGGATTCCATTAAATTTCTGCTCACCCCACAGAAAGTAGCATTTGAAAATGTATTATTGGGGCTGGAGAGACGGCTCTATGGCCCAGAGCACTCGCTGCTCTTGCAGAAGACCAGGGTTTGGTTCCCATAACCTACACAGTGGCTCACAACCACCTGCCACTCCAGTTTCAGGGGTCTGCTGCTCCTTGTTCCCCAGAAGGCCTTGGGCACATGCGTGGTGCACATCAAGTCACTCAGACATACACATAACGTAAAATCTAAACATGTATTAACCTTTGAATAGATTCTCAGAGTATGGACTTCATTAAAAACACAATGGTGGTTTTTTTACACCTCTGATTTGTTTTCTCATATTTAATTGCTTATTT
Organism: Microtus ochrogaster; assembly: GCF_000317375.1. Lineage (NCBI taxonomy): Eukaryota > Metazoa > Chordata > Mammalia > Rodentia > Cricetidae > Microtus > Microtus ochrogaster. The sequence goes on along the minus strand of NW_004949122.1, from coordinate 4,986,061 downwards.
TGTATTTTAGACTTCTTGTGGTACCTGGAATTGAACCCAACACCTTCCATGTGTCAGACAACTTTGTAAAAGCTGCAATGGGCACACGCAGTCTGGCTCTGCCCCAGCTCATTAGAAGTGTGGTCTGGGGGAGGGGCACTGTGTTCAGTCACCATTTCTCGGGGGCCTGCCGGGAGTAGAGGATCGCCTGGAACCTTTGAATGTTCAGTTACCCCCAATACCTCACCTTCAGGGACAGGTATTAGGGTGCCCACTACAGGCCAGGCAGGATAGTGCTGGTTCAGGTTCACAGTTGGACAAGGGCACTAGACCAGAACATGGCTTCCACATTTGGGACATGGTTCACCCAGCTGCAGAGGCCACCTGAGGCCTGGCCTGGTGTTCATGCCTCAGAGGAGCCCTTAGAAACTGGTCCTGTCCTTTCATGTGCTGGGAAACTGGAGCTTAGAGAGGGCAGGCCACTGGCTCGAGCTTACCGCAGCACAGAGAACGCTAAAGACAGTGGCCTATGTGAAAGAAGAGGGCGGGTCAAACGCACAGGGGCATGCGCAGCAGTACGCGCAGGGGCATGCGCAGGGGTACGTGCAGGGGTATGCACAGGGGTATGCACAGGGGCATGCCTGGGCCTGGGAAGGTCCTGGGAGAATCCCCCAGTCGGTCAGTGAAAGGAGGGAAAACCGGAGGATGAGGAACAGAGAGGAGATGGGCAAAGCCAAGAACAGAAGGCCTCGAAAGGGCAGAAGGAGGAGTGAGGGCTAGAACCATCTGGTCAGCCTCCTCGGGTTCAGTGCTCAAGGAGTGGCCTGGTGGTGCAGGCTCTACTCTAAACTCAGCAGTGTGAAGTTCTCTTGCTCTGCCTGCCGAATTCTCCAAAGGCAACTCAGACATCACTTCTTTCAGGATGCCTGTGGTCTCCACAGAACTCGTGTGGGTTCCTAATACCCTGAACTTCCTTGGGGCAGAGATCACAGCTGACCCTCGGAGTTAGCAGGTACCACTTGTTCATCTTTCTAGCTGGCTGGCTCCCTCTGTGCATGTTTCTCAAGTTTCTAGAAGAAAAGGGGAACTATTTCCTTCAGCTTCTTTCTGCTCTCTGACCGTGGTTTCCTTGGAGCCCGGAAAGCTGGGTAGGAGGACAGAAGGCGAGAGCTGTGCCCTGGGGCTGACGAGCTGGGAAACACAGGCAGGGGCTATGGCTCTCTGAGGCCCAGTGGCATCCTCATAACCAAGTACTGTCCTGGGTGGGGGGACCAGGAAGAGAGGACAAGAAAAGACTGCCCAGGAAGTCCAGGCTGACCTCACTGATGCAACACCAACCTTCTGCCCAAAGTAGAGCTTGGTGAAGGTGAAGGTCCTGAGGTGGACACTCTTCTCCCGGATCTTGGGCTCCAGTTTCTCCCGGATCTTGTTCTCCATGATCATGCTTAGGTAGGGCCAGATCTGCGTGATGATCTGCAAGTTGGGACGGGGGCCCTTGGAGGTCAGCTCTGTGTCCCAGACTGCAGGCCCACAGCAGCCTGGATCCTCTGCAGCCTGGTCCACGGGTGGCGTCCACAGTCATGTGGCTTGCCCGCTAGCCCTCCACCTGCCCATCAGCCCATTCTGTAAACACCTGATGACAGAAGCCGATCCCACTGCCAGCAGAGGGTTAGCTGTATTTTGAGAGTACTATAGGAATACTTCAGTCTAATTCAGCAATTTAAAGCCATCAGATCTGCCCTAAACACATCCTCGCTCTGCATTACACCTTATACACAGTAACAGATGCTATTGGTTTAAGAAAAAAAAATGATGACAGATGAGATTGATAAATTGTTTCCTATGAGCATAATTTCTACAAGCTAAAAAAGGCAGACTTTGGTCCATTTCTACGCCAGGGCTGGTCTGAAAGCCATGAGTGGGACCAAGTTCCTCCTGATGCCAGGGCCTCATGTACCCATGCTCTAGTCCTTGTGCAAATACCAAGTGTACTTACACACACCCAGACAGTCTAGCCACTACACACCCAGTGGATTGGTACAGCCTATGGCTCCAAGGCTCCAAACCTGCCCAGCAAGTTACTGTGGTGAGTACTGCAGGCAACTAGGGCACACAGTAGGTAGTGTTTGTAGACAGACATGGCTGAGACACCCGACAGGAAATGTTCAGCTCCAGTCATAATTCACGGGACCACTACAGTATTTTTGGTTCATTGTTGATAGAAATGATGTCATGTGGACATACTACACAATGATCAAAATCTGCCAAAATGATATTGGTACAATACTTTTACTGTCTACATTGTGTGTGATGTGTGCGCGTGTGCGCACATGTGTGCACATGCACACATGCTTGCACTATAGCACTCATGTAGCGGTCAGAGGACAATGGAGAAGTCTGTTCTCCCCGACCATGTACGTCATGGGGACAGACAAACTATCTCACTGGCAAGGCACCATGTTTTTAGCTGACCTAAAGACTGTTTCATTTTTTTTTTTTACCAGTAATGGCCACTTTCTATTGTAACCACGTGAAATGAAGATGTTGGGTGGCAGGGGCAAGTGACAGCAGTAGTGGGGGCTTCGGGCTTCAGTATAAAGGTGCCCCCCCACTCCAGTCCTCCCCATAATCATGGTAGAGCCTGAAGCTATATGGGACCAGGGGCTCATCCTCCCACTGTCTTGGAGACCTCTTCTACACCATCTTCCGGTGTTCTCCAGAGCTCGTGGCATTACCCTCACGTGCAGTTCACCTCCACGGCTGCCTCCATCCTCATCCTAATGGCTGCAGCCACGGTCATGCATGATACTCCACCCTAACAACTGCCTCCATGGCCATGTGGCACTCCATCCTAATGGCTGCAGCCACAGTCATGCGTGACACTCCATCCTAACGACTGCCTCCATGGCCACGTGACACTCCATCCTAACGACTGCCTCCATGGCCACGTGACACTCCATCCTAACGACT